>NC_057800.1:685270310-685271913 GCF_018294505.1 Triticum aestivum | reverse complement strand
ACACACAAATTTCTATAATAGGAAGGAAAGCATATTATCCTGTTGAGTTTAGTAGACACAAGTTAGTATTGTCAAGACTATTAGGGAAGATAGGAGGTGTGCTCAACATAATAGGCACATTTGGTAAAAATGTAACATACTCCCCTCCGTTCCTTTATGTAAGGTGTATTATTTTCGGCACAGTGACCAAGGCACATAATTATAGACATGTTAGGACAAAATTACCCTTGGCCAATTTATTGGTTAGTGGCAAGTAAATCAGTAACTCCAGGAAAGTAAGAGATACATGCAATCGACACAGAGACAGTTTCCTTGTTTTGCTACAAGGAGAGATGCAGACAATCAGGAGACAAATATTTTCCTTATTTCTGGAGGGCTAACGAGGGAATTATGAGGAATTAGAAGAAAAGCACCTTACATTCTGGAATTTTATCAAAAAAACAAATACACCTTATATAAAGGAACGGAGGGAGTATTGTCTAGTAAGTAAAAAATATCATCACCACTAAAAAATATAAATATGTCATAAATTTTCAGCATAAACTCACATTGTTGGTGAGTGAAATAAACATTTTTTGTTGTGGCAACATAATGGGATACACCATGCAATTTGTAGGGCCAACAAGCATTGAAGAGAGAGAAAAAATGATGAACATTACAGGCACATGGCTAAAACTATAAGCATAGATGCTAAAGTACTAAAGGAGTAATTGATATATAACGACACAATCCATAGCATGACAATGTCCATTGTCAATGTGGAACTTCATAATAATAATCGTGACAATTACAATACAATCTACAGTAGCACGAGCGTTAAAGAAAAGTACATGGTGAATGATAACAAGCTATCAACACAAATGATGAAATCGTCACAACGATCGGCAATCACATCGCCTTGAGATGGAAAAGTGTATTATCTACAAACAAAATCGTGCATCAAATCCCTAAGCATGTATGCATGCTAGACTACAAATAGATCATATAAAAAACGATGAAGGACACATAAAAATGAAAGGTCTGTAATCAACCAGGAAACCTAGCCCCATAATTGGAAAAACAAAATTCCAATACGCCAAAAAGGCCACCAAAGGAAGAGACCAATATCAAACACCGATGCACTGCAAAAAAAATCTCGCCATCCAGCCAGTAACTCCCATAACAACAATAAGAAGAATAACACCAAATCCCACCCACCTCTTCTCCTCAATTCGCACTACTAGAAGAAACCATCAGGAAAGATTCCACTTCCTCCAAGAAGTGACCATCGTATCCACAAACAGTTGAACCAACTCCATGTTGTTCAAATGTGTGTGTGTGTGTGTGTGTTCTCTAGATGCATTAACTCCCCACCACCCTACCCACCTTAGGCTCCAAATGACCAAACATAAATCCAACCTCTCTATCACTTGATCCCACAATTGCGTGCAAAAAATCCGCCAGAAACCCAACGTCGTGCAAACCATAGCCTTCTTCAAATGGCCCTACCTCCCACAAGCCTAGCGTCCTCAACCTCATCCCTTGAGGAGTAATCTCTGCTCCAAAACACAAGTACGCCCCATGTCCTAAATTTTGCATCTACACATTCGAGTCTATACATGAA
>NC_057800.1:685269019-685270059 GCF_018294505.1 Triticum aestivum | reverse complement strand
ATATTATCATGTTGAGTTGACTACACACAGTTGGTATTATCAAGACCAGCACAGAAGATAGAAGGTGTCCTCAACATAATAAGCACATTTGGTAAAAACATAATATATTGTCTAGTAAGTAAAAATATCATTACCCATAAAATAAAATAAAAATAGGTGTTAAAATTTTCAGCATAACATCACAATGTTGGTGAGTGAAACAAACATTTTTTTTGTTGTGGCAACATAATGGGGTACAACATTCTATTTGTAGGAACCAACAAGAATTGATGTGAAAAGAAAAGAAAAACTGATGAACATGACAAGCACATGGCAAAAACTATAAGCATAGGTGGTAAAATACTAAAGGAGTAAGTGATATGTAGCTACACAATCAACATGACAATTTCAACAATTTAGAAAACTTATCAATGTGGCAACTTCATAATAATAATCATGACAATTACAATACAATCTATAGCGACACCGGTGTTAAAGAAAAACACACAATGACTGATAACAAGCTATCAACACAAATGGTGAAATCATCACAATGACTGGCAATCACATCACCTCGAGATGGAAAAGTGTATTATCTACAAAGAAAACCATGCATCGAATCCCTAAGCATGCTAGACTACAAATAGGTCAGATAAAGAAACAATAAAGGACGCATGAAAATGAATGGTATGTTATCAACAAGGAAACCTAGCCCCATAATTCACAAAACAAAATTCGAATGCGCCAAAAGGACCACCAAAGGCACAAACCAATATAAAATACTACAAAACAAATCTCGAATTCCAGCCAGTAACTCATATGACAACAACAATAAGAATAAAAACAAATCCCACCCACCTCCTCTCCTTAATTTGTCCCGCTAGATGAAACCATCAGGGAATATTCCATCTCCTCTAAGAACTGGCCCTCGTATCCACAAACACTTGACCCAACTGTATGTTGTTCGAGTGCGTGTGTGTGTTGTCCAGATTCATCAACTCCCCACCACCCTACCTCGTGATCCAAATTACCAAACATAAATCCAACCTCTCTATCACTTG
>NC_057800.1:685140916-685268737 GCF_018294505.1 Triticum aestivum | reverse complement strand
CGTGCTTGTGCACAAAAAATCCACCAGAAACCCAACACCGTGCAAACCATAGACTTCCTCGAATTACCCTAAGCCCCACAATCCTAGCATCCTCATCCCTTGAGGAGCAATCTCTGCTCCAAAACACAAGTACGCCCCATGTCCCAAAATGTGTACCTATGTCTTGTTTTTTTACATCGATCTCGATGAATGGGTGGATGCACTAGGCTTGAACCCCTGCCGGAGACAACATTGATGGCCGTATAGTAATGGAGAGACAATGGGGATTGGGGCGAGACCGATGCAATAAAGAGGAGGGAAATTAAAAAGTAGCTGACATTCCTAGGAATGGACTCGTCATCACTGCGCATCGTAAATCAGCAATCACACTCTTCTTCTGATCACTCTGTCCATGCCACTTGGCACACTTCGGATCGCATGGTCCCTATGCACCGATCAAATGATGGCAACGAGTCATGCTACTGTGTAGCCATGTGAAACACCATCCCGAAAATTTTGCGTTCCTAAAATAAAAGTTTACACAAAAATAAGGTGGCAAAGATACCTCTATTTTCTTAGGGCGCATGGTGATGACGGGTCAGCCGACGAATAAAGTTTCCTCGAGCCGCCTCATCTCGAACGGGATCATTTGTAGCAGTGTCGATGGCACGTTGGCGTAGATTCTTGATCTTTCGCAGTTTGGTCATGCGGCCTCTTCTGTGTCGCACCGGTGTAAGCTTCGGTGCCGGCGTGAGGCTCGTGAATTCTTTCTTTTGGAGGTTAGGATTTTTTTTCCCTTGATCTTTCGATGATTTCTTCTCCATAGCATTGGCCCGGTAGGATCATGATCTTGATTTCTTCTGCTCCGAGATCAATAAAGACCACTTGGCTTTGGCAATGGAGATAAAATTATCGCTGGCGCCATGTATGCATGGTCACTACACATGGCAAGAGCACATCCTGCGAGTAGTAGAAGATATATGTGAGGTGTAAGGCCAACTCCAATGTTAGAGCCCATCCGGTCCGGTTTCGTCCGTTTGGGGCAAAACCTGGCTCAAGAGGAGTACCCAAACAGATAAAGTTGTTATTAGATGTCCGTTTCGATCCGGCCCAACCTTAGACCCAGATCAAACTTGGGCCACAATGCATCTGCACGGACAAAAGCGAACGCTCTCCTCGCCCTCTCCCATCCGCTCGTGTCCGCTAGTTGATGCTGGCACGTGCCCGTCACCGGGGCGACGCTGCAGGGAGGCAGTGGCGGACCTAGCCCACTGGGCCAGGGTGGGCCAGAGTGTACTGTAAATATACACTTATTTTATTATTTTATTTTATTAGCTTTTCTCCTATGATATAAATACTGTTTTCAAACCTCAGGGTGGGCCATGGCCCACCCTGGCTACCCTCTACCTCCGCCACTGCAGGGAGGCGGAGGAACCCGTCCCTCCCACGCTCCTCGTTGAGGCCGTGCCAGTCACCCGCCGCCGTTCTCCTCCTCCCCGCACCTCGCCGGAGCCGCCGGGGCGACGCTGCGGCGGCCGTGGACGAGGCACGACGTCTATCTGTCGGAGCTGCCAGATGGAGTTCGCGTGTGTTTGGGGTTGGGGCGTCTCCTGCGTGTTGGGCGCAGATGCGTCGCCCGACCATCCGCCCTCCGGTCGCCGCCTATTTCGCACCCCAAATGGACAAATGTCCGCGTCCGTTTGGGGTCTGCGTTGGAGTTGGCCTACGCTACGTGCCTGCCTACGTACTAGTCTTAACCCGGACACACGGGCCACGTACCCAACGCATACAGACACGCATATACATCTGGCATCCATCCGTCCGCGAAGATAAACTCAACTCTATCTATCACTCTCGAAAGAAAAGTTTAGCTAGCTAGCTGTGTTGCACCCAACACTGCACGCATGCATGAGACGTACGCTTAGGTAGGTAGGTACGGTAAGAACAAGCTGCTGATGCAGTGCAGATAAACTTCTGACCGACCGGCCCGGAGCTACGGAGTAGCTAGCAGGGTCATGCATGCATGAACCGTCCAAAGAAGTACAGTACGTACGTGAGGGAAATGTCGTGCACGAGAGCGCCAACAGCCGACCGACCGCACCCCCCACCCCTTCGAGCAAGACTGTCCATTTTCCGGACAAGGCCGGCCGGGTGACTATCCTGAGACGTGGTCGGTCGACGGTGGGCGTATACGATTCACGAACCTTCCCCACCACTACGTCTACGCCTTTTGTTTTTCTGTCCGGAAATGTAATTGTGAAGATTTTATTTTGGCCACTCATTAGTAGTAGACCATATATGTATTATTTTTCTGTCGCATCCGGAATGTAAATGTAGAGAATTTAATTTTTGCCATTCATTGTGACTAAATATATTATTTGGTACGGAATTAATACCGTATAACTCGGTAATCGATCTAGAAATGTAACACGTACGCGCTTTCAAAGATTTGATTTTGGGCCATTAATGTACTATATATAGATTTTGTGATATACAAAACTAATGCCACCAAATATTGTGTTTAAGAGCAACGTATCCACCGATGTTAATACGTATCTTGTAACTCACGTATATCCCAAATAAGTTCTCCGTAAACGATAAATCTTGAAAATCTCTTACGACTCTTACTAGCTTCCAGACGAAGGGAGCCTGATCGAGCTAAATCGAAAGCACAAGGAAATAGTCAAGTGTATCAACACAAAATCTTTTGGATATGCAAGATGTTGTTGGTATATTGTTTTCGAACTATAACGTGTTCAGCGATATTAATACATATATTATGACTGACGTATTGTCGAATAAATTCTTGGTGAAAGACAAGTCTTGAAAATCTTTGATGATTTACACTATCTTCCAAATGAAGGGAGTCCGACCGATCCACCGAACCTCGGAAGCACGAAGGAACAGTCAGGCGACTCAACACAAAATCGCTTAATACAAGTGTATCCAGTGATATTAGTACGCCTCTTGTAACTCACGTATATACCGCATAAATTGTCGGTAAATGATAAATCTTGAAGATCTGTTGCAACTTCTACTAGTTTCCAGACGAAGGGAGTTCGACCGCGTCGAAAGCACGAAGAAATAGTCAAGTGTCTCAACACAAAATCTTTTAGATATGCAACATCTTGTTGTTATATACATGTTGGAGACGGCACCGAAATCCTCTTGTGCATGTTTGTAATTTTAATTTTTTTTATCAGCGGTGTTTTTGTAAGGCGTGGACAAAAAAGTATATAACATATTGCACTTTTAAGAACATTCTAAATTAAGGCTAAGAAGCAAAATCAAGTGCGTGTTATATGCATGGAAGGGAGGAACAAGGATGGGACAGCGCAAGGCTGTCATGCATGCAATCCAATCGCCCTTCCCTCCATCTGTCCGGAGAAATCTGGGTCCCCTTCCCCTCTGCCTTTGGCATCTTCCATTCGCTTCAGGCTTTTCAGCTGTCCATCATGTACAGCTCACAAGGATGGGCAGGCATTCCATTCCATGAGAGAGAGAGAGAGAGCCCAGCTCCATCCATCCATTTGTCAAGACCCCAACTTAAAGCGACTCACAAAAGTCTCTCTTCTTTTTAAATTGTATTTTTTTCTAGAATATGCACGAGTGTGCATATCATATATTAAAGAAGAAAAGGGCAAAGAGACCCTCCACAAAGTTTAGAACCGTAATTACAAGGCTCACACAGGCCTCCACCACCACACACAGAGCTCGTTCGGGATTATTCACCACTAGCCCGCCTATGGATACCACCAAAGAAAAATTCTATGTCACCCTTAAACTTCCCTGCCGATCTCCAAGTGCGTCCTTCACGATCAATGTTCTGGAGTGCCGTTTGGAGTGATGGTGTCTCTCTGTCAAACACAATGGCGTTGCGGTGTTTCCACGGTTCCCACAAGCATAGTGTGCTGTCCCAGTCTTATTATTATTAGCATAATTTCTTTGGAGGAATATAATTAGCAGAAACCCGAACAAAAAATAATTCAGCAGGAACAAATTGGCATTTGGGGACTGCGAAATAATCCTGTGGATGCATGCATGCTTGTGAGCAGTGTGGTAGCGGCAAAATTGACAAATTTGACCTATAGACAAAATCAAATCACAGAATGAACTGCCCGTGAAACTACTTCACGCGACTGACTTTTTTGTATGGCGCCCGACATGAAGGCGTCACACTACACTGTGCAACGCCTCGCAGATAGGCGCTACACGCCTGGGCAGCGTCGCACCCATGTGATCCAAAAATTACTAAGTCAGTGTGCAGCGCCTGAGAGCTAGGCGCCACACTATACAGTGTAGCGCCTAGCTTCTAGGCGTTGCACTAGTGGTTGCTTCATTTTGTAGTGCAACCACTAGTGCAGCGCCTGAGAGTTAGGCGCCACACTATACAGTGCAGCGCCTAGCTCGTAGGCTCTGCACAATGACTTAGCATTTTTTAGGCAGTTTGGGGTGCAACGTTGGCCAGGCGTGTAGCGCCTATCTGTGAGGCGTTGCACAATGTAGT
This sequence comes from Triticum aestivum, assembly GCF_018294505.1. Taxonomy (NCBI): domain Eukaryota; kingdom Viridiplantae; phylum Streptophyta; class Magnoliopsida; order Poales; family Poaceae; genus Triticum; species Triticum aestivum. Next base: position 685,264,251 of record NC_057800.1, on the reverse strand, counting down.
GTGACGCCTTCGTGTCGGGCGTCACACAAAAAGGTCAGCCGCGTGAAATAGTTTCATGAGCAGTTTATTCTGTGATTTGATTTCGTCCACAGGTCAAATTTGCCTATGATAGCGGCAATACGTCAGTGGCGGAGCTTCACGGGGGCCAAAGGGGCCCCCTACACCAGGCAAACTCTTAACGGTGCCCCTACATGTTAGGCTTGATTATCAAATGTTTCTTAAAGTTCATGTATAATTTATCTTCTTCGTCCTCTCAACAATTTTTTTTAAAGTAGAAGAAAAATCCATGAGATGGCAGTAAGTAGGGGGTAAAAAAGTTGGTATGGATGTGAGGACGAAGGAAACGCATGGTGACGGCGATGGCCGCGTACAGCTCACTGGTCACAGCGGCGGCCCACTCCACTCCAGTCCACTCCGTAGGGAGGGAGGGAGGGACGAGCCTGCAGCAAGACGCCATGGATGGATGGATGGATGCAAGTGTCACAGCGGCGATCCGTATCGCTTGGATCGAGCGAGCTAGGCAGGCTGTACCACTACCACTGTAGTTCATGCATGCACGCACGTAGTATATCTGGGTGGATCAACGAGTTAATTTAGAAAAGATTTAGCAATATTCGCTCATTCATTCATTCCGAGTTCCGAAGCGTGTGCTTTCTGGTCTGGGGCTGGGCTAGCTACTGCTCGCACTAGGTGACAAGTGACAAGGCCTCCGTGCGTCCGTCAGGCCAGGAAAGAAGAAGGGCGTGTGCAGCTTTTCTGCTCTGGTGCCTGTGAGGAGGTGTGCATGCAGCTGCTGTCCGCCTGTCTTCCAGCTCTGCTCGGCCCGCCCGGCCGCTTCCTCCATGCTCGGCAATCATTGACGCCTTCTATTCTACTACCACGCCATTTCTTGTTGAGCTCGCGCGATCGACAGAAAGATTCATCCATTTACCCGAGCATATGATAATCCGACGATACGATGCAACGAATTGCCGAATAGTAAAATATGCCGCGAAAAAGAAGTAGACAACGAATCGGGAGAATGGGTGGCCGCGTCGCCGCCCGTCCGTCGGCGCGGTGTCGCGATCCCCACGAACTGTCGCCTCGCCTTTGGGGGCAATCATTGGGCCGGGCTGGGAGATGCCTCCATCCCTCTCATTCTTTTCTCTCTCGGCAGAGGCGATCTTGCTAATTAAGGAGGGATTAAGAGCAGCGTATGCGACGTCAGCGTGGACCATGGCGGACCTGCTCAGCCCCGCCTCCGTTTTAGGCAGTAAGTAATTTTCTCACTGCCTGCAATGCGAATACAAGCGGCGGGCGCCTCACGTTTTTCCTAGGCACATTTTGATGCGGCTCCTCCTAAGCTCCACCATTATATATACTTGGCCTGCCGGTTCCCTCCCGCTGGTGTTGGCTGGCTGTGCTGGCTCTCCTGTCCCCTCTCCCCTCTCCTGTCCTCCCCCAAACCCCTCCCCCTTTCCAATCATCGGCACCTGAGCAGGAGGAGGAGGAGGAGGAGGAGGAAGAAGAAGGCACAGGTTTCTTGCCTCCCCTGCTTTCTTGCTGCCTCTCCATGTCCCCTGTTTTTCTCACTTCTCATGGATTCTTGCTGCTTCTCCATGTCCCCTGTTTCTTCTCATCTTCCATGATCGTAATCTGGATGTTCCTTGCACATTTTTCATGCTTGATTTTGGTTTCCTCCTCTGTTGATTTCTTGCCCTGAACCTAATAGGAACTTTTCCTTGTTGATGATGACAGACAGGGGCAGGGAGGGAGAAGAAGGGGATAAAAGTATCACGGCATGGCTTCAGCGTTTGATCCTGCTCTTGTGCCTGCAGGGAGATGACGCCAGGAGACCTCGTCAATCTGCAGGTATGCATGTTTGCTATTGGTTGCTTGGACATTCTCTCTGCTCTGGCTGATTGATATGATGGTCTTTGCATGCTCCTGGTCCTTTCTTGGACCAGGATCAGATGGATTTGATGTGTGCTCTGGGGATAAGATATTGTCTGCATGATTGCTGTGGAATTTGTTGATATAGGTTATTCGTTATAGATCATACTGCGTGCCTGTTATTCTTGCCATGTACTGTAGCACGTATAGATGGAGCAACAGTTGTGCGTCTGTTTTCTTTTTCATACTACTAGGAGCAATTCTTGTCTTACTGCATGATTTCCTTCAGCGCCCATAAGGCCAATGCCATATTGTTAGATCACACAAGTTGAAGAATTCTGCATTCTTCTCTTATTAGATTTCGATTTAACATGTAGTACAACTGGGGATTGTTAAAGGCATTGGTGGTTTGGAAGCACTACTACAGAGGAAGCTTTCGCATACCCCTTTATATGGGCGACGAAGCGTTCCTGTTATATATAGTGCTGTAGTGGACAGTTTTTTTGTGTCTGTATATGATCATGCATTGTCAACCAAATAGAAGAATATGCAGCGCAGTTTATTGTATTTGGGAGGCTCTTTGCATACCATGGGAATTTTATTAGTGCTAGTCATGGCGCGAAATATTTGAATATTGCAACTGTCTGGGAAATAAAAGGCAAAAGGCGCAAAACGCAACGCCACGTAATTTTATGAGAATTCACGAGGCTCTTTAAATTACACGAGAATTTAGTACGTGTTACAGCGTGAAATTTCTCTGATGGTGCGAAATTTCTGAATATTGCAACGGCCGTGCACGTTATCTAGGAAATAAAAGGAATGCGATAAACGGCAAAAAGGCACGAACTGCCAGGCCACTTAATGTTCAGTTCTGAATGTCAACATGATTGCATTGTTCCATCTGATATTTTAGTTTTCCTTTCGCTGATTTATGCGCTAATAATTGCTTGGTCCGTGCTGCTTACGTCATTGTCGGAATGCGCTTACCTATTTTATAACTGCTCATATTCATCTCTTGTTTAACCGGTCCATCCATATATGGCACATATGTTCCATTTTGTACTCTGCAATTATTTAGTTCACTTTGTATTGTTGCGCTGTCGATTCAGCAATCTTTCGTTTATTCTTATTGCTTGTTCAAAGTTAAGTTCAGATAAATTAAATGTACTACTATTTAGGTTACATCTGCATCGCCACTGCTACAGAAATATTACTAGCCTGTTCTGAAGGAGGAAATTTCATACTAGATGTCAGACATTCTTGCAGTAGCTCTAGGAGGGGCTGCAGGAGGTTTGGCATTAGTTGGTGCCATCACACTCATTGTAGTGCTATGCCTACGGCACCGCAGAAGGAATTCAGATTCTTCAGAGAGTAATTCGTCGGGTCAAGCTCTTCCAGGTACCGCTCAAATTAGTTTTTGAGGGGCTTTTAATTTCACTGTTTTTCAGCTGGTGTCAGATTAGCATTTAGCTTAACAGACTGCTTTTATTATGTACTCTAGACATGCAAGGAGCAAGATGTATGACACTGGAGGAACTAAGGTCTGCTACAAATAACTTCAGCAGCTCGAATCTCGTCGGACATGGAATGTTCGGAGAGGTATACAACGGTTTGCTCCAGGATGGCACAATTATAGCGGTTAAAAGGCGGCATTCTCCTCCGAGCCAGGAATTTCTTCATGAGGTGCCAATTTTTTCTCCGTATCCGCCGATTCTCTAGAGTAGTGGCATGTTTTAAGAAATCAAAACCTTGCTTCCTGAGATCAAAACCAATACATGAACTCATGATTGTTGGTGCCTTTTGCTCCCCAGGTTAATTACTTATCGTCTATCCGTCGTCATCCCAACCTCGTAAATCTCTTGGGGCATTGCCAGGACAATGGCATGCAGATGCTTGTTTATCAGTATGTCCCCAATGGCAGCATTTCTACGCATTTGCATGGTGATTTTTCCATTGTGTGTTTCCTATTATTGTTCTGATGTGCAAGAAGAGCATCACAAGTGATAGCTTTTCTTTCTTTCTTGCCATCCTTCTACAGGAAATGGCCATTCTCCAACTGCAAGGCTAGAATTCAAGCAGAGACTTGCTATTGCTCATGGAACCGCTAAGGGTAAGTATACATCGGCACCAACTCCGCATTTCCATTATTGGCAGAGGCATGTTTTCATGACTACATTATGAATTGCCTCATTTTCAGTCACAATAGTTATGCAATGAATCTTATTGACCTTTCCTATTACTGTTACTCAGGCCTGAGTCACCTGCATTCCATGACCCCTCCTGCTGTCCACATGAACTTCAAAACTGCTAATGTCCTGGTGGATGCGGATTTCTTACCAAAAGTTGCTGATACTGGCATCCGAGGCCTACTTGATCGACTAGGCAATGCTGGCCCGCCTTCGATGATATTCAATGATCCGTTCGTTGATCCTCGGTAATGACTGAGCTTCTTCTTTGGGGTGGTTAAAACTTAAAAGTTCATAATTACATCCCTTGACTTCCATTAGTGAATAGTACAAACTGTATGCTTTCAGTGTGCTGCCTGTGATAGTAGCAAATTTATCGGCATCCCGTGTCTGTTTTTAATGGAGATTTGTTGCATGACCAGGGGGAAGGAGTCCATGATTTTTTCCATACAAAGTGATGTATACAGTTTTGGTGTGTTCCTTGTGGAGTTGATCAGTGGAAGGACGGCTGCGTCTGATCAAGGCATTATTGAATGGGTAAATTCTACTGATTCCTGATGATTGTTCAATTCCTCTTTGCCATATTATTCTCATAATATCTATCACCATACTATCCATCTCTGATATGCAGGTTCGGAACTTTCAAGAATCAAGTGAAATCTCTGCAATAGCAGATAGGAGAATGACCAGCGGCTTTACCCCACGAGGCATGAAGGAATTGTTGCGCTTGGCATCGCGGTGCGTGAACCCGGCAAGCGAGGATCGTCCGTCGATGAGCCTGGTGGAAGCCGAGATACACCGGATACGCGAGCAGGAGATCAGGAGGACGACAGCCATGCCAGTGGGCGACACAACTGTGACCCTAGGCAGCCAGCTCTTCACATCACCAAGATGAAGAAGAATGGAAAGTTATAGCATTTCAAAGGCTAAGCTAGTTTTCCTCTTTCAGGGTTATAGATTAGCTATTCTAGCTCCAATTTTGCCCCATTAGTTTCTTCTCATAGTGAGCCAGCTCATCATCAGCTGTGCAACTCAAGTGTACAAAAAAGGAGGAGCTGTTAGGCTTCCCTTTTCACCCCTGGTGTATTTTCTTCGTTGTATTCGACATAGGGTTTCAACTTGCACAAAAAAGAATGACAATTCTTTTTTGCTAGACTTTTGTAACATCGAGAGGGTAGCGCCAAACTGGCAACTTTATATATCTCTTCAATTTTAGACATTTGCCATTTGTAGTATGGTCTTTTCTGACAATTTGCTCTGCATTTTTTACAAGGATGCTTTATTTGAAGATCCTTTTCTTGGAGCTATGCCATCCCTGATTTCCTTAGAGAGTGCTTATATCACTATCATACATGTCATCTGAACTGACCTCCATTTCTGAATCTAGCCAATGCGACCACCATTTCTGAATGGCACCTATGGTTGGATAAGGTCATCTCTGTTGACAGTGAAGTCCCAGAGCTCGCCGTACTTCTCGTTGAAGTCCCAGATGTCCATGGAGTTGTAGTCTGCGATGAGCTTGTCGCGCTTGGACCTCTCCATCATGTAGATCTCCGGCTCAAAGTTGTGCGGTTTGTCCGGCTTGTCCATCTCGATGACGCAGAACACGACGATGAAGATAGCTGCCCCAATGTAAAGGTACTCTCCCTGGTGGCACAAATAGACCACGAGTCTTCCTTCGTTCAGTGAGCCCAAGACAGATGATGCATGTAAATAGGAGGATTAGAGGTTAATGGAACTACTCAATCCATACCGGCACATCGAAAGCCATTCCGAGGATGACTGCAGGAGGGAATGCCCAGGAGATGAGTGCTGCAAGAGATTGCCGTTGATGCTAATGAGAAAGATTCAAGGACATGTAATACTGTTTCCAGATAGCAAAAGGCACCATGAGTGAGTGTACCTTGGAATCCCTGTGGAGGCTCAGCTTCTTGGTACCACTCAGAAACATCCTCCCAGAAGCCCATCTTTTCTTCAGTTGGATGATTGGTTTCCACCACATCATATCAGAATCAGCACAAACTTTCAGCCAGCGAATGCATATAGTTTATGCTGTATACAAGAAAATATACCAGATAATACCTTGGCCTTCATCATAGGTGTGGTGGCCATCATACACTCCATACACAAAGTCTTCCTGCAAAACAATTTCACTCCAGTGTCATCCCAATTCCCCAGACAACACAGCAGCAAGAACAAGAAAACCAAGGGGATCGCTCCAGACCGGGAGGACGCCGTTGGTGCGCCACTTGTCGATGGGGTCCTCCTGCAGGTCCGGCTCGATCTCCGTCAGCGGCCCGGGCCCAGCCCTCGCCACCACCGCCCTGCCGCTGCCGCTGCTCTCCCAGCAGCCTGCAGCATGCTTCAGGTGTGGCTTCACCCTTGTGCTCAGCTGCTGCTTCGCCGCGCCATGGCGAGGACGAGCAGCAGTGGCTGCTGCAGAAATGGTGGACGCCAAGCTGCTGCTGCTGCTCATTATCTCACCCCCAAACGCTGTGCCCCCCTCTTCTCCACACCCTCTTCGCTTGCTTCTCCTGCACATGTACCTCCCTGCAAACAGACAAGGGCAAGTGGATATGGTTTGGACATGTACCGTCCAGAAAATTTTGCTGCTTTTCTTTCTCCTTTTCCTTGATATCTGTAAACTCACCAGTAATCAACTCACAGAAACTGTTACATGGCTGGACAAGTGATTATATTGTGATTAGTAAACCACCCTGTTAAGTTACTGTATGCTCACAGGGCTTTATGTTTTACGCATAAGGGGAAGGAAAATACCCCAGCAACATGTGGAGCAGAACAGATCCAGCAAAACCAATCCAGGGAATTTCTTTTCTTTAATAACTTAATCAATGTGCAAACACAACACTTCCTTGAACATCTCCATATTTGTTCGAGTAGGGGATATTTAATTCTTACACCACACATCTACGACACCGCACTTCAAATACTACATAATACAGAAGAATCTACGACCAAATCACAGTCGCGTCTCTCCTCAACTTCCGTAGCAGAACTATTCCGCTTCCAGCCAGGATGTACTTGCCCCCTTAAAATGGAACAAACTAAGTATCAGCATGTCAGCACTTCTTGGAGTAATCCAGAAACATTACAATGCCAACAGCTGGCCAAGAGTTTACAAGAAGTTTACCTGGTTCAAATCGAGTTTACTAGCTTTGTCTTGCTTTCATAACCAGCTCCTCAGTAGTAGCACCAATGATCTCATTGGATCGCTTTAGAGGAACGCAAACAATTCTTCCTATAGAATCCTGAACACACCATCGAGTTTATTAATATGAAAAGAGATAAAAGGGATAACAATACGATGGGTAATGTCATAAAAAAATTTTGGATTCTGTCATTGTTTTATTGCAAAATCTGCAAATTATGATTGTAAGAACCTTTCATATGACTGGCAATGCAGGTATGAAACAGTACAAGAAAAGGCTGTAAGAACTCACTCTTGTAACAATACCAAATCTCTCTAACTTTTGAAGAGCATCCATCACCTCAAAATTACATTGCAAACCAAACTCTTCCTGGATTAGCTCCTCGCATTGCAAATCAAGATCCTAACATGTTGGGAAACAAACAACATTCTAACTTAACAAAGCATAATATAACTTAACAAGAAAAATAGTGGTTTGAAGTAGCAAAAGATCTGACATACCTCAACAGTAGCTTTTCCGTTTTCCATCAATATATAGTATGCGATTATGACCTCCTTGATCTGAACATCAGAAATCGCAAATATGTAAATAAATTGTGAGTTGAAATTTTCTATAAACACAAGCCTCTATTTTGCTGATTCTTAGGACCTACTTCCTGCTGAATCACATCATCACAGAGGTGCAGAAGTGTGCCTTTCCCACTATCTAGTTGTTTGTCATACATTGACTGAGTGATTAGGTTTTGATAGGTTGCCATGTTCTGTTGAAACCTGCAGCAAAGGTAAATTCCATCAACCCGAAAAGTAATACATGAGTGTCCTAATTAAGAAGGGCTAAAAGAATTAAGGAAGCAAAATCACATTTTGTGAATGTGTTCTAGAGTAATCCTAGCAGGTCAAAAGAACAAAAAAAGGCCTCCTGGTTAGGTCATACACAAATAATCCAAATTACTGACGGCATGAATACCCTGTCAAATAATACATCGAGTGGGACTCACGAGAAATAGATCTTAGCACAATATCCAGCCAGAGCAGAAAGGATGGCAATCACAACCCAGAAATCAGCTTTAGGCATTTCGAGTGAACCGACGAGTGTAACCTGGGTAATGTGATAGAGGCAATCATCAACTGATGAAACACAACAAAATCAATGGATCAAGTCAAACCAATTTCACTCGACTTACAAGCCCAATAACAACAGAAACAATGAACTGAACCCAGTCCATTGGCGTGAGGCTCGGGTTTTTCTTCTCAGGCTGCAAATACCATGATTTATCTTCAGCATAAGCCCAGATGAATAAATGAGTATAGATGTGTTCTCAAAGAAAAAACTTTTGGACATAACCACATCTCTTTCTTTTAGAAAACGTAGAGCGTCCAGCACTAACCAGAACCAACTCCATATCTGCCATCGGAATATTTTTGAAGTGTTTAACCTGAATTGCTCTATCATCCTGGCCCTTCGGGCTTTTCTTCCTGAAATCAAACATGTGCCATCAGAAATTAGTTCAGACATGGTGGTTTGTAGGAATCATGCGAGTGACCATTTCACAACCAAGGCACCAGAAACTGTTGCCTACAACCTCAAACCAAAATCATTATGAGTTCTACCTGTACAAGACAATCACCTCTTCAAATGTAGGCTCCTGAATTGTAACCTTGCCAATTAAATTGCGCAGGCTACAATGAAAGTAGGAAAATATGAGAGCATAGAAGACCAAAAGATGGCAGCTTATTGGGATTGTGATAGTGTAACAGGTTAAGAACAGCACAAACCTCAATTTCATTGTTTCAAGTCGTATACGTTCAACGTATAGCTCCTTGTCGTCCCCTTCACCAACTAGATCATCATCTTTCTTGGAATCTATCACTGGCTTGACCTTTTTCTTTCTCAAGAAGAGCCTTTGCAGTCTGAAATTACAGTATGAAAATAACTAACTTGTGGAATGAGCAAGATAAACTTCGAAGGAAAATAAATGAGTGGTGGATAGCATACCTCGTCTTCTGTAACAGCCATCGCCATGTACGAGTTATGACCATGTCCACTTTCTCCATGAAGAAAAAATCGCTAGTGCGGTCCAGTCCTATGCCCCTCCGAAATATGACGTACTGGAAAATAGAAGATTATGCTGGGTAAGTATAAGGTTTGCACGCGGAACAATGAGTTGTATATGAATAATATGAGGAAAACCGAGCCACGGCTACTAAGAGAAGAAAAGGTCTAGGGTGCCACATCAATAATACATGAAAACCTATCCTTCAATTATCTCTTAAAACTAAAATTTGATGAAACAACAGTGAGTGGATGCAGCCAGAATATAAGAACAGCCAGCTGAATATGTTTCAAAATGAGGGTGCATCAGTATTGCATATAAGAGCCAGAGCATTCTCACCTTATCACAGAACTCAGGTAGGTTGTCATGATGGTGCTCCTTGAAATACTTCGACAAAAGTTTGTTATCTAACTGCACCAGCAAACAACAAAAATGTAATGGCCCTGAATCTAGTAGTGATTTTGGATAAGGAGGTGCGGTCTGGAGTGAGTGGACATTAACCTTTGCTTCGTCAACTTTAATTGGAAGATTCAATAGGTATTGTCCAGAATGAGCAAGCTCAACCTCATCGTCAGATAATATGTTGAAATTGCTTTTTTGCATCACCTGCACCGAATTGGGCACTTAAATTGCAATGCTACATAACATATTAGCAACGCTTTCTCCCAAACAAGTCCTATACCTGAAAGAAATAGGTCAGGAAGTTCTGCTCGAGTGTATCGATTTCCTCGGACGAGAAGTTCTGCTGCTGCAGTTTTTTGGCACCCTGCACAGGGTCGAAGAGAGCATACAGCTCCTGTACAAAAATTAAGATACTGAATACATCAAATCTGCTTCAATTTCAAGCACTGACAGAAATTAGCAGCTTTTTAAGATGGTTGTACAGATCAGTCTGAAGCAGCAAAAGTATGAAAATGTATGAAAAACAGGTCTTCAGAAAGGCGTCGGGTTCTCACCATCATATCATCAAACTGGAGATGATACCAAGCTCTGATGGTGTACTCCACCCTCTTGCAGAGCTTCAGGAATTCTTCCCTGTCGTTTTCGTGCTCTTCATGAAACAGGCAACAGAGTTTGCTTTCAGTTATGAAGTCCCATAAACCCAAAAGACGATATCTTTGCTTCAGCATGTAGAAACTAAGACAGGTGAACACATAACATGGTGGACTACTTGATAGCCACATTAGGAAAGGACCCCGCTAGTATGTGTGTTAGGTAGGTGGTATGAAATGTACAAACCCCCCATATCTACAGTTATTAGGATTTCTTTGAGCACAATCTTTCTACTTTATTACAGGTAAAACATGGATCAATCAAACCAATATGCGTGCTTTCCTTCAGAACAGGCAAAGAATCCAATCTTCAAAGTTAGGAATAAGTTCAAGTACTAAACAAACGCCGTACGGTGAAATCCGTTCTGTGGCGAAAGGGAATCAAGAAACGCGCAGCGCCCATGGCGAACGCCGGACCGGAGTAATGGGACAGGTAAAGGAAGAGAGAGAGGGGTCAGAGGCAAACCAATGAGGTAGGCGAGCTTCATGATGAGCTTGGGCTTCATGACGGGGATCACCGACTCGCGCTCCAGCCGCACCACGTCCCTGTCCTTCCCCATCTGGGCCTCCGCCCCCGGCCCCGCTCCCGGCCCCGCCGCCGTCATTGCCTTCTCGCCTAGCGAGCAAACACAGACGCCAACACCGCCGCCGCCCCGCCGCGTCGTCCCTGTGCTGACCACTTCTTGGGGAGGAGGGAGAGGGGACTGGCGGGGAAGACGAGGACGCGAATTGGAACGGCTCGATGCTCCCTTCCCTCGATTAGTTATGGCGAGCGGTGAAGGAGTGGAAACGCAGTACGGTTACAGATCCAAGCACACCAAGCTGTTGTCATGTTGTCTTCTTCCTCCTCCAGCCGGCGCGAGAAACGTGAAATTTAGGAATACGTCTTCCACACTAGGATACGTAGTTACGAGTCACACTAGGATACGTTTCTATATTGTCCCGTTTCGACGCCGTCTTCGAACACGGAGTTAAAATGTAAACGCACCCCCGCCTCGCCCTAGGTTTCGGTACCGTGTCCCCGACCCCTGCCACGGTCTCCTCTTTCCTTTTTCGGTTCATTACTGTCCGCGCCTTTCACTACGCTACCGTGTTGATAATGATATCCACTTCCATCGGTAGTGTGACATCGAGTCGATTCACTGGTAAGACAGATACCGAGCATGACCATCGTCGTCGAGGTCCGCCCCTTCACTCGTCCTCTTCCTTCATCCCCTTCTCACTAACTCTTCTCTCCTCCTCCTCTTCATGTATCCCCTTTTCATTAACCCGTCTCCTTCCTCCAATGTTCCTCCTCCCTCCTAGTCACATGGTCATCGACTGATGACGCAATACGACTGATGTGTGACAATATAAAAACTCTTGGTGAGATTGTTGATTCAAAATTGTGCTTGTTTGCCAGAAATTCCTTAGGTGACCTTAGTACTGATAGGTCAACTTTTTTGTTGTTCGGTTTTTTTTGTGGTTCATGCACGCCAACCTTAAAAGTTAAAAGCGTATATGTTCAAATTAAAAATCAAGACACTAGGTATTATGTGTGCGGGGCGGATTAATACAGGTAGGTCAACTTTTTTTACAGGGTAGAGGTCATTTTATTTATGGATATAGCGCCCCTTTTCATTCCGCCCAATCTCTCCTAAAGGTACTTGTCATCTAAATCGTGTTTCCGACTTTCTAGATGCCAATGGTGCATGGAGAGTTGACCATCTGAGACAATTGTTTTGGTCGATGGGCGTTCAACATATTTTGTAAATCAGAGCATCCCCCCGTCAGCGTACGGACTTTCTCTCTTGGTTTCCGGAGAAAAGTGGAGTTTTCACAATGAAAAGTGCATATAAGCTAGCCATGTACAAGCATAATATCAAGTTTGCAGATGGTGCTTCGAGCACTAGCCCAGATGGCACTCGGACTTTATGGAATTGTGTGTGGAAATCTAACGTACCTCAAAAAATGAAGATCACGACATGGAGGGTTGTGACAGGAACTCTACCCACACAGCAATGCAAGAAATACAACCATGTTTCTACTCGCTCAACTTGCCCTTTTGTGCGGTGTGGATGAGGAAGGTACATTCCATGCATTAGCCTCTTGTTCGCATGCTAGAAGTCTCTGAGAACATATGCGGAACAGATGGCCCCTTCCAGGTGATGATTTTCTCTTTGACAATGGGAAGTAATGGTTGATGCACTTTCTTACTAGGTGTTCTGAAGATGTGCGGGGCATGTTAATAATGTTGATATGGCGGATTTGGCAATTACGCAATGACATGACATATGGTAAGGATCCACCCCCGATTCTTACTACGGTGGATTTTCTGGACAGCTACTACCAATCCATCAAACTAGCTGGGAGGTTTTCACCAGAGGAAATCTTGAAAGGAAAAATGGCGTCTACGACCTTCACGGCTCCCATACAGAAGGAGGCGTCCCCCCCCCCCCCAGTTCCCTGGCCGGCCCCGAAGCAAGGCTATGTCGCCCTGTCCGTTGATGGCTCATTTTTGGGGGCTGACGGGTCTGCGGCTGCGGGCATGGTACTCCGGGACAGCAACGGTTTGGTTGTCTTTGCGGCTTATCGTTTTATCTTCCAATGCAATGATCCATTGGAAGCAGAACTACATGCGGTCATGCAAGGAATGGCCTTGGCTATCCAACATTCCAACCGTCCAGTGGTCTTGCACTCGATTCTTCGAAAGCTCTGTCTAGTCTGTCCAATGATGCTCTGGTTCGCTCGGCGTATGTCCAGTTAGTTTTAGAGATTAAGGAGTTGATGAGTGAGAGGGAGTTTTTACCTCAGAAAATTAGGCGTAATCAAAATAGAGTTGCCGATCGGTTGGCCACCTATAGCCGGTCCGAACGAGCTAAAGCTGTGTGGTTGGGCTCGATTCCACCTTGTATCGAGGACTTGTGGCCTCTTGACTGTAACTCTATGAACTTGCAATAAAACTCCCTTTTACCTTGCAAAAAAAGTTTTTTTAGAACACCAATATTGAAAGTTGAAAATGTAGATGTTTAACTTAAAATCCAAAGGATTATGTGCGCAGGGCCCGGAACTTTGACAACTAGGTGATTTCTCCGCGTGTCACACGGATTTTAAAGTTTAATTTTGGATAAATTTTGTAAGAACCAAATGACCTAAACCAAAAGCTATTATTTTTGAAAGTAATTGGTGGGGACAACTGCTAATGCATAGATGAGATTTGCATTGGCAATGTATGATGATAGTGGTTTGTCCCTAATTCGCTCTGAGAATCAAGATGCAAATTTGGAGTTGTGCTCTTTAATGATCGGGGCATCGGTCCTCTGCCTCCTTGCCATTGTGTGCGCTTTCCTTAAAGTTTCCTTGTGATCCTGCAGCTAAGGAGTGATTGTATCTGTGTGTTGTAACACTACTGTGTGCGCTCTGTTAAAGTCGCCTCAATGGTTTTGTGTATCAACATTTAAATCATGCATCAATTGTGAGTGACCTACTCCTTTGAGCCTATCAGCATGCTTCTTAACGGGAAGACCAACAGATTGATCAACCTCAATATAATTATTGCAGAATGATATACACTCCTCGGTCAGATAGGCCTGGACGATGCTTTCATCCGTACGGGCCTGTTATGAATGTATCTATTTAGTGTTCCATTCATCCTTTCGAATGGGAACATGGTATGCAAGAATGTCAGACCGTCTATAACCTCCGGAACAATATGAACTATGTGTGCTGCTTTGGTTGACAAACAGATTTAGTCCATCCGTACTGACACCCAACCTGGGGTTTCTTGGTTCTGCTACGAATTCTGGTTCTATGAAGTCTAGTGCATTCCACTTGCAATTGTCTGCAATGTGTCTTCGAATGGCATCATTTTTAGACGAGAGCTTCCTAGTCTTGTGTCAAGTCATGTGTTTTGCTTCCTTCTCGTTTGCAAAATAATGTTGCAAGCGAGTAATGAGTGCAAAGTACCATACAACCTTTCGAGGATCATTCTTTCCATGCTTGAATCGGGGTTCCTTGCAAGTTGGACACTCTTATTTTGTGCTCATACTCATTCTGATATATGGTGAAATCATTTTATGCATGTGTGACATCTTGTGTTCGGCAAACCAAGAGGGCGCACGATCCTCTTAGCCTCATCGACACTACAAGGCAACATATTCCCCTTAGGCAAAACTTCACGTAAATATTCCACTGTAGAATCTAGACTTGCGTCTACGCTCTTTGTATCTTGCCTTGATGTCTAGAAGTTTGAGCGTGACATGTGATGACCCACAAGTATAGGGGATCTATCATAGTCTTTTCGATAAGTAAGAGTGTTGAACCCAACAAGGAGCAGAAGAAAATGATAAGCAGTTTTCAGTAAGGTATTTTCTGCAAGCACTGAAATTATCGGTAATAGATAGTTTCGTGATAAGGTAATTTGTAACGGGTAACAAGTAGTAAAAGTAAATAAGGTGCAGCAAGATGGCCCAATCCTTTTTGTAGCAAAGGAAAAGCCTGGACAAATTCTTATATAAAGGAAAGCGCTCCCGAGGACACATGAGAATTATCGTCAAGCTAGTTTTCACCACGTTCATATGATTCGCGTTCGGTACTTTGATAATTTGATATGTGGGTGGACCAGTGCTTGGGTACTGCCCTTCCTTGGACAAGCATCCCACTTATGATTAACCCCTCTTGAAAGCATCTGCAACTACAAAAGAAGTATTAAGGTAAACCTAACCATATCATGAAACATATGGATCCAAATCAGCCCCTTACGAAGCAACTCATAAACTAGGGTTTAAGCTTCTGTCACTCTAGCAATCCATCATCTACTTATTACTTCCCAATTCTTTCCTCTAGGCCCAAACAATAGTGAAGTGTCATGTAGTCGACATTCACATGATACCACTAGAGGAGAGACAACATACATCTCATCAAAATATCGAACGAATACCAAATTCACATGACTACTTATAGCAAGACTTCTCCCATGTCCTCAAGAACAAACGTAACTACTCACAAATCATATTCATGTTCATAATCAGAGGGGTATTAATATGCATAAATGATATGAACATATGATCTTCCACCAAGTAAACCAACTAGCATCAACTACAAGGAGTAATCAACACTACTAGCAACCCACAGGTACCAATCTGAGGTTTTGGGACAAAGATTGGATACAAGAGATGAACTAGGGTTTGAGATGAGATGGTGCTGGTGAAGATGTTGATGGAGATTGACCCCCTCCCAATGAGAGGATCGATGATGATGACGGTGGTGATGATTTCCTCCTCCCGGAGGGAAGTTTCCCCGGCAGAACAGCTCCGCCAAAGCCCTAGATTGGTTCTGCCTCATGGCGGTGGAGTTTCGTCCCGTAAGCTTGCTTATGATTTTTTCTTGGACGAAAGACCTCATATAGTAGAAGATGGGCACCGGAGGCCTGCCAGGGGGGCCACGAGACAGGGGGCACGCCCCCACCCTCATGGATGGTGGGTGGCCCCCCTCTGGTACTTCCTTCACCCAATATTTTTTATATATTCTGAAATGAGCTCCCGTGAAGTTTCAGGACTTTTGGAGTTGTGCAGAATAGGTCTATAATATTTGCTCCTTTTCCAGCCCAGAATTCCAGCTGCCGGCATTCCCCCTCTTCATGTAAACTTTGTAAAATAAGAGAGAATAGGCATAAGTATTGTGACATAATATGTAATAACAGCCCATAATGCAATAAATATCAATATAAATGCATGATGCAAAATGGACGTATCAACTCCCCCAAGCTTAGACCTCGCTTGTCCTCAAGCGGAAGCCGAAATCGAAAAATATGTCCACGTGTTTAGAGGTAGAGGTGTCGATAAATAAAATACGGACATGAGGGCATCATGATCATTCTTATAATAGCAACATATATATATATATATATATATATATATATATATATATATATATATATATATAACTTCATTGAAAACTAACAAACTATAATCTCAGTCATTGAAGCAATTGCAATTTATCATAACATCGGAAAGAGTCAATATAAGAGCTTTTCAGCAGGTCCAAATACTCGACCATCATTTAGTCTTTCACAATTGCTAACACTCACGCAATATTTATGGGTATGAAGTTTTAATCGGACACAGAGAAAGATAGGGCTTATAGTATTGCCTCCCAACCTTTTACCTCAAGGGTAATGTCAACAATAATAGTTCATGAAAACTCACATCCAATTAGCTATATATATCAGGATCTTTCCAACACATTGTGCTTGCCAAAGGATAAAATGTAAAAAGGAAAGGTGAAGATCACCATGACTCTTGTATGAACTATAAGACAAGAATAAAAGATAGGCCCTTCGCAGAGGGAAGTAGAGGTTGCCACGTGATTTTATGTTTGGATGCACAAAATCTTAATGCAAAAGAACGTCACTTTATATTGCCACTTGTGATATGGACCTTTATTATGTAGTCCATCGCTTTTATTTCTTCCACATCACAAGATCGTATAAAGCTTATTTTCTCCGCACTAATAAATCATACATATTTAGAGAGCAATTTTTATTGCTTGTGCTACCTCTTGAGCACTGCTTTGGTTTTCCCTTGAAGAGGAAAGGGTGATGCAGTAAAGTAGCGTAAGTATTTCCCTCAATTTTTGAGAACCAAGGTATCAATCCAATAGGAGATCACGCTCGAGCCCCACGCACCTACACAAACAAATAAGAACCTCGCAACCAACACGATAAAGGGGTTGTCAATCCCTTCACAGTCACTTACAGAGTGAGATCTGATAGATATGATAAGATAAAAATTTTGGTATTTTTATGATAAAGAGAAATAAAGATGCAAAGTAAAAAAAACGACAATAGAAATAGCTAAGTGTTGGAAGATTAATATGATGGAAGATAGACCCAGGGGCCATAGGTTTCACTAGTGGCTTCTCTCAAGAGCATAAGTATTACGGTGGGTAAACGAATTGTTGTCGAGCAATTGATAGAATTGAGCATAGTTATGAGAATATCTAGGTATGATCATGTATATAGGCATCACGTCCATGACAAGTAGACCGAAACGATTCTGCATCTACTACTATTACTCCACACATCGACCGCTATCCAGCATGCATCTAGAGTATTGAGTTCATAAGAACAGAGTAATGCTTTAAGTAAGATGACATGATGTAGAGGGATAAACTCATGCAATATGATATAAACCCCATCTTTTTATCCTCGATGGCAACAATACAATACGTGTCGTTTCCCTTTCTCTCACTGGGATCGAGCACCGCAAGATTGAACCCAAAGCTAAGCACTTCTCCCATTGCAAGAAAGATCAATCTAGTAGGCCAAACCAAACTGATAATTCGAAGAGACTTGCAAAGATAAACCAATCATACATAAAATAATTCAGAGGAGATTCAAATATTGTTCATAGATAAACTTGATCATAAACCCACAATTCATCGGATCTCGACAAACACACTGCAAAAGAAGATTACATCGAATAGATCTCCAAGAAGATCGAGGAGAACTTTGTATTGAGATCCAAAGAGAGAGAAGAAGCCATCTAGCTAATAACTATGGACCCGAAGGTCGGAAGTAAACTACTCACACATCACCGGAGAGGCCATGGAGTTGATGTAGAGGCCCTCCGTGATCAATGCCCCCTCCGGCGGAGCTCCGAAAAAGGCCCTGAGATGGGATCTCTCAGGTACCAAAGGTTGCGGCGGTGGAATTAGGTTTTCGTGGTGCTCCTGGATGTTTGGGGGGGTACGTGGATATATGTAGGAGGAAGAAGTACGTCGGTGGAGCAACGAGGGGCCCACGAGGGTGGAGGGTGCGCCCAGGGGGGTAGGTGTTGGGGAACGTAGTAATTTCAAAATTTTCCTATGAACACGCAAGATCATGGTGATGCATAGCAACGAGAGGAGAGTGTGATCTACGTACCCTTGTAGACCGACAGCGGAAGCATTATGACAACGCGGTTGATGTAGTCATACGTCTTCACGGCCCGACCGATCAAGCACCGAAACTACGGCACCTCCGAGTTCTAGCACACGTTCAGCTCGATGACGATCCCCGGACTCCGATCCAGCAAAGTGTCGGGGAAGAGTTTCGTCAGCATGACGGCGTGGTGACGATCTTGATGTTCAACTGTCGCAGGGCTTCGCCTAAGCACCACTATAATATTATCGAGGTATATGGTGGAAGGGGGCACCGCACACGGCTAAGAATATGATCACGTGGATCAACTTGTGTGTCTATGGGGTGCCCCCTGCCCCCGTATATAAAGGAGTGGAGGAGGGGAGGGCCGGCCCTCTCTATGGCGCGCCCTAGGGGAGTCCTACTCCCACCGGGAGTAAGATTCCCCCTTTCCTAGTCCAACTAGGAGTCCTTCCATGTAGTAGGAGTAGGAGACAAGGAAGGGGGAGAGGGAAGAGAAGGAAGGAGGGGGCGCAGCCCCTTCCCCTAGTCCAATTCGGACTAGGCCTTGGGGGGCGCGCGGCCTGCCTCTCCCTCTCCCCTAAAGCCCAATAAGGCCCATATACTTCTTCTCCCGTATTCCCATAACTCCCCGGTACTCCGAAAAATACCCGAACCACTCGGAACCTTTCCGATGTCCGAATATAGTCGTCTAATATATCGATCTTTACGTCTCGACCATTTCGAAACTCCTCGTCATGTCCCCGATCTCATCCGGGACTCCGAACTCCTTCGGTACATCAAAACTCATAAACTCATAATATAACTGTCATCGAAACCTTAAGCGTGCGGACCCTACGGGTTCGAGAACAATGTAGACATGACCGAGACACGTCTCCAGTCAATAACCAATAGCGGAACCTAGATGCTCATATTGGCTCCTACATATTCTACGAAGATCTTTATCGGCCAGACCGCATAACAACATACGTTGTTCCCTTTGTCATCGGTATGTTACTTGCCCGAGATTCGATCGTCGGTATCTCAATACCTAGTTCAATCTCGTTACCGGCAAGTCTCTTTACTCGTTTCGTAATACATCATCTCGCAACTAACTCATTAGTTGCAATGCTTGCAAGGCTTATGTGATGTGCATTACCGAGAGGGCCCAGAGATACCTCTCCGACAATCGGAGTGACAAATCCTAATCTCGAAATACGCCAACCCAACATGTACCTTTAGAGACACCTGTAGAGCTCCTTTATAATCACCCAGTTACGTTGTGACATTTGGTAGCACACAAAGTGTTCCTCCGGCAAACGGGAGTTGCATAATCTCATAGTCACAGGAACATGTATAAGTCATGAAGAAAGCAATAGCAACATACTAAACGATCGGGTGCTAAGCTAATGGAATGGGTCATGTCAATCACATCATTTTTCTAATGATGTGATCCCGTTAATCAAATAACAACTCTTTTGTTCATGGTTAGGAAACATAACCATCTTCGATTAACGAGCTAGTCAAGTAGAGGCATACTAGTGACACTCTGTTTGTCTATGTATTCACACATGTATTATGTTTCTGGTTAATACAATTCTAGCATGAATAATAAACATTTATCATGATATAAGGAAATAAATAATAACTTTATTATTGCCTCTAGGGCATATTTCCTTCAGTAGGCGCGCCCCCTGCCTCGTGGCCTCCTCGATTGTTTCTTGACGCCCACTCTAAGTGTTGGGGAACGTAGTAATTTCAAAAAAAAATCCTACGCACACGCAAGATCATGGTGATGCATAGCAACGAGAGGGGAGAGTGTTGTCTATGTACCCTCGTAGACCGAAAGCGGAAGCGTTAGCACAACGCGGTTGATGTAGTCGTACGTCTTCACGATCCGACCGATCAAGTACCGAACACATGGCACCTCCGAGTTCAACACACGTTCAGCCCGATGACGTCCCTCTAACTCCGATCCATCCGAGTGTTGAGGGAGAGTTTCGTTAGCACGACGGCGTGGTGATGATGTTGATGTTCTACCGACGCAGGGCTTCGCCTAAGCACCGCTATAGTATTATCGAGGTGGACTATGATGGAGGGGGGCACCGCACACAGCTAAGAGACGATCAACTTGATCAACTTGTGTGTCTAGAGGTGCCCCCCTGCCCCTGTATATAAAGGAGCAAGGGGGGAGGCGACCGGCCTAGGAGGAGGGCGCGCCAAGGGGGGAGTCCTACTCCCACCGGGAGTAGGACTCCTCCTTTCCTTGTTGGAGTAGGAGTGAAGGAAAGAGGAGGAGAGGGAGAAGGAAAAGGGGGCTGCACCCCTTGTCCAATTCGGACCAGAGGGGGGCGCAGGGCTCCTTCCTTTTGGCCTATCTCCTCTATTCCTGTATGGCCCAACAAGGCCCATATACTCCACGGCGAATTCCCGTAACTCTCCGGTACTCCGAAAAATACCCGAATCACTCAGAACCTTTCCGAAGTCCGAATATAGTCGTCCAATATATCGATCTTTACGTCTCGACCATTTCGAGACTCCTCGTCATGTCCCAAATCTCATCCGGGACTCCGAACTCCTACGGTGCATCAAAACATATAAACTCATAATATAACTGTCATCGTAGCGTTAAGCGTGCGGACCCTACGAGTTCGAGAACTATGTAGACATGACCGAGACACATCTCCGGTCAATAAACAATGGTGGAACCTGGATGCTCATATTAGCTCCTACATATTCTACGAAGATCTTTATCGGTCAGACCGCATAACAACATACGTTGTTCCCTTTGTCATTGGTATGTTACTTGCCCAAGATTCGATCGTCGGTATCTCAATACCTAGTTCAATCTCATTACCGGCAAGTCTCTTTACTCGTTCCGTAACACATCATCCCGCAACTAACTCATTAGTTGCAATGCTTGCAAGACTTTAAGTGTGCATTACCAAGAGGGCCCAGAGATACCTCTCCGACAATCGGAGTGACAAATCCTAATCTCGAAATACGCCAACCCAACAAGTACCTTCGGAGACACCTGTAGAGCACCTTTATAATCACCTAGTTATGTTGTGACGTTTGGTAGCACACAAAGTGTTCCTCCAGTAAACGGGAGTTGCATAATCTCATAGTCATAGGAACATGTATAAGTCATGAAGAAAACAATAGCAACAAACTAAATGATCAAGTGCTAAGCTAACGGAATCGGTCAAGACAATCACATCATTCTCCTAATGATGTGATCCCATTAATCAGATGACAACGCATGTCTATGGTTAGGAAACATAACCATCTTTGATCAACGAGCTAGTCAAGTAGAGGCATACTAGTGACACTCTGTTTGTCTATGTATTCACACATGTATTATGTTTCCGGTTAATACAATTCTAGCATGAATAATAAACATTTATCATGATATAAGGAAATAAATAATAACTTTATTATTGCCTCTAGGGCATATTTCCTTCACTAAGTCTCCTGGATCACGTTTGTTGAGAAAATCATGTTCTCGAAGGTTTCATTCCGTTAGGACTCCGTTTGATATTCCTTTTCGGCGAAACTCTAAAATAGGCAAAAAAATAGCAATTTGGGCTGGGCCTCCGGTTAGTAGGTTTGTCCCAAAAATGATATAAAAGTGAAAAATAAAGCCCATTAACATCCAAAATAGATAATATAATAGCATGGAGCAATCAAAAATTATAGATACATTGGAGACGTATCAAGCATCCCCAAGCTTAATTCCTGCTCGTCCTCGAGTAGGTAAATGATAAAATAAGAATTTTTGATGTGGAATGCTTTCTAACATATTTCTTAATGTAATTTTTCTTTATTGTGGCATGAATGTTCAGATCCGAAAGATTCAAGATAAAAGTTTAATATTGACATAGAAATAATGATACTTCAAGCATACTAACTAAGAAATTATGTCTTCTCAAAATAACATGGCCAAAGAAAGTTATCCTTACAAAATCATATAGTCTGGCTATGCTCTATCTTCACCACACAAAATATTTAAATCATGCACAACCCCGATGACAAGCCAAGCAATTGTTTCATACTTTTGATGTTCTCAAACTTTTTCAATCTTCACGCAATATATGAGCGTGAGCCATGGATATAGCACTATATGTGGAATAGAAGGTGGTTGTGGAGAAGATAAAAAGAAGGAGATAGTCTCACATCAACTAGGCATATCAACGGGCTATGGAGATGGCCATCAATAGATATCGATGTGAGTGAGTAGGGATTGCCATGCAACGGATGCACTAGAGCTATAAGTATATGAAAGCACAACAAAAGAAACTAAGTGGGTGTGCATCCAACTCTCTTGCTCATGAAGATCTAGGGCATTTTGAGGAAGCCCATCATTGGAATATAAAAGCCAAGTTCTATAATGAAAAATTCCCACTAGTATATGAAAGTGATATCATAGGAGACTCTCTATCATGAAGATCATGGTGCTACTTTGAAGCACAAGTCTGGTAAAAGGATAGTAGCATTGTCCCTTCTCTCTTTTTCTCTCATTCATTTTTTATTTGGGCCCTTTCTCCCCCTTTTTTGGCCTCTTTTTTTTCATCTAGAGTCTCATCCCGACTTGTGGGGGAATCATAGTCTCCATCATCCTTTTCTCACTTGGGACAATTCTCTAATAATGATGATCAACACACTTTATTTACTTACAACTCAAGAATTACAACTCAATACTTGGAACAAAATATGACTCTATGTGAATGCCTCCAGCGGTGTACCGGGATGTGCAATGATGCATGAGTGACATGTATGAAGAATTATGAACGGTGGCTTTGCCACAAATACGATGTCAACTACATGATCATGCAAGCAATATGACAATGATGAAGCGTGTCATAATAATGAAATGGTGGAAAGTTGCATGGAAATATATCTCAGGATGGCTATGGAAATGCCATAATAGGTAGGTATGGTGGCTGTTTTGAGGAAGGTATATGGTGGGTTTAAGGTACCGGTGAAAATTGCGCGATACTAGAGACGCTAGCAATGGTGGAAGGGTGAGAGTGTGTATAATCCATGGACTCAACATTAGTCATAAAGAACTCACATACTTATTGCAAAAATCTATTAGTTATCGAAACAAAGTATTACGCGCATGCTCCTAGGGGGATAGATTGGTAGGAAAAGACCATCACTCATCCCCGACCGCCACTCATAAGGAAGACAATCAATAAATAAATCATGCTCCGACTTCATCACATAACGGTTCACCATACGTGCATGCTACGGGAATCACAAACTTCAACACAAGTATTTCTCAAATTCACAACTACTCAACTAGCATGACTCTAATATCACCATCTCCATATCTCAAAACAATTATTAAGTATCAAACTTCTCATAGTATTCAATGCACTTCTATGAAAGTTTTTATATTATTCCTAAAAGCAAATTTCCATGTTGTTCTAAAGGACTCTCAAAATAATATAAGTGAAGCATGAGAGATCAATTATTTCTATAAAATAAAACCACCGCCGTGATCTAAAAGATATAAGTGAAGAACTAGAGCAAAAACTATATAGCTCAAAAGATATAAGTGAAGCACATAGAGTATTCTAATAAATTTCAAATCATGTGAGTGAATGTGCGTTATATCGACTAGAGGGGGGGGGGTGAATAGGCGATTTTTATGGAAGTCTTCAAAACATGGGAGTTTTGAAGACAAATGATAGAAATGAACCTATAACCATGCAGCGGAAGGTAGACTACCCTAGACAAGCCATAGTCAAGTATTCAATGAAGTGAAAGCACAAAGACTAATAGCAGCTAGGCAGTACGGATCAGGATGGAAGATAATATGAAACCAATCTGAACAAACAGTCACATAGTGAAGACAAATGGACAATGCAAATAGGCAATGACTTCACAAGGACCAACTATAAATAAAGAGATGGGAAGGATAGAACCAGTGAGCTTGGTGAAGACAAAGATTTGGTAGACCAGTTCCAACTGCTGTGACAGTTGTACGTCTGGTTAGGGAAGCTAGGTATTTAAACCTGAGGACACACAGTCTCGGACACCCAGTCCTGAACACGCAGCTCAGGACACTCAGTCCTCACCGTATTCCCCTTGAGCTAAGGTCACACAGACCTCGCCCAATCACTCTGGTAAGTCTTCAAGGTAGACTTCCAAACCTTCATAGACTTCGTTCACCAGCGATCCACAATGACTCTTGGATGCTCAGAACATGACGCCTAACCGGCTGGAGGATTCACAGTCCTCAAGTGTAATAAGTCTTCAGATCACACAGACAGGAAGACTTAAGTGATGCCTAACACTCTTTGGCTTTGGGTGTTTAGGGCTTTATCATCGCAAGGAATTCTCTCTCAAAGGCTTCGAGGTGGGTTGCTCTCAAACGACAAAAGCCGTGTACTAACTCTGAGCAGCCAACCGTTTATGGTTATAGGGGGTGGGCTATTTATAGCCACTGGGCAACCCGACCTGGTTTGTCCGAAATGACCCTTGGTCACTAAGGAACTGACACGTGTTCCAACGGTCAGATTTCAAACACACACGACAACTTTACTTGGACTACAAGCAAAGCTGACTTATCCAACTCTGGACAAGATTTGCTCTCATAGTCTTCACTCGAAGACATAGGATTTTGGTTAAGCATCACTTCAGTCATTCTGACTGGTTCTCTTGGACCCCACTTAACAGTATGGTGGTTCCTATGACTCAACAAAGAAAAACACAGAACGACGAAACTGCTAAGTCTTCGCGCTCCATAGTCTTCATGTGATGTCTTCTCTTATCATAGTCTTCAATGTGAATGTCTTCACATACCACCTCTGACTTCAATGTCTTCATACATTTTTAGGGGTCATCTCTGGTAGGAAAACCGAATCAATGAGGGACTTCTACCTGTGTTATCCTACAATTCTCAAAAACACATTAGTCCCTCAACTAGGTTTGTCGTCAATACTCCAAAACCAACTAGGGATGGCATTAGATGCACTTACAATCTCCCCCCTTTTGGTGATTAATGACAAACTAGTTGAAGTTTTCAACGGGGAATAAAATATGTGAAATTGTAAAGGATAGGTTATTGTCTTCATAAGTGGCAAAGGCTCCCCCTGAAGATGTGCATATAAGTAATTTGCTTTTGGTATGCAAATGCACATGGCAGGTTGTACTTGTGGAGATCCTCTTCAACTTATGATGACAATTTATCACGCATGAAAAGTATGTGAAGATAATGACATGCATAATGAAAAATGGACGTCTGCAAAATGATCTAAGTGCGGAATTTATCGTTGCACTTGCGGAATTTATCATCGCATCACAGAATAGCAAATAAGTAGCAGACGACCATTGAGTTTGAGTGTTACAACTCAAAGAACCAAATGTATCAAGACGCGAGAGTTGTAAACACTAGGCAAAATATAAAACTACCGCCCATATGAACCCGCTTGAAGACTATCAAACTCATATGCTTCTCCCCCTTTTGTCAGTAAGGGCCAAAAAGGTTTGAAGACATAGAGCACCTACTCGTCCCCGTGAGGAGTTGGTGAAGCAACAGGGTCTTCGGTGTTGGTTGGCGGTGCAGACGAACTCGGTGCAGTATTGATTCATGCTGAAGGTGGTGAAGTAGCATCGTCTTCATCATCGATGACACGTGCATTCACTGTTGCAGCAGAGGAGGAGAACTCAGAGTCTTCAAGAGACGGAGTACGCCGCCGCACAGTCCTTCTTGGAGGTGTTGAGTCAAACTTGAAGCATTCAGAGAAGCCATCCTCTTGAAGATCATCTTCAGAACACATAAGCGTCAGCCCTTTCCATGTACGCCGACAAGTTTCATGGGCAACAAATGCATTCTTGGTGGCAAGGTTGCAAATCCTGTTTACGTCCACCAAGAGGCTTTGCATTTGGTGCTTCAGCCAGTCATGATGCTTATCATGTTTCTGATGAAGGGCAACCAGAAGTTCTCAGTCGTTGAGAACACGAGATCGCTTCTTGGGCCATTGGGCAATGGTGCTTTCAGTTGCTTCAGTGAGGGCACGATGAGGTGCACGGGTAGTACCAGCCAGAGGATAAACACGAGCGACTGCTAGATCTCCGTCAATGTGTTGTGAGAAACTTTGCTTATCAGCATTCTGAAGACTAAGGGGCTCCTTGGCAGGCTCTGGATAGATGGCTTCAACTGGCATATCGACGTCAGGCATAAAGATCCGATGATTGCGAGCAGAGGGCTGATAGGTGACAGCTGAGTGTAGTTTGATCAGCCGCATAATCCATGGCGCGTAAAACTTCAAGCCAAAGAGATTAGATCCCGATGCAGCAAGTTGGTGGATGAAGAAGTCTTGTGCATTGAAGCATTTGCTGCGAAGAATATGGAAGACCAAAGTCTTCATTGCACCTTCCAGCTTTGCATGTGGAGAATGTCCTTTGATTGGCCAGAGAGTTCGCCTTATAATGTGATAGATAGTGTGTGGCAGATACTCAAGGTCTTCAACAAAGAACTCCTTAGGATATGCAGCATCTGAAGGCAAAGGCTTCATCATGCTAAGCATCTGACTCATGTTTGGTTCAGGTTTGTGAAAAATGCTCTCCATAGCTGCACTGTGAAGTTGACAACCAGGTTCATAAAGATCTCCTGGAGTGGGCAGACCAGTGAGCTCAATGATATCAAAGGCTTTGGCTTCGTGATGAACATTGCCTATCATCCACTCAAGGACCCAAGTCTTCGGATCTCTGTTGTAGCCACGAATATGAAGAGTGGCATTGAATTGGAGCAGCAATTCTTCGTTCCAGTGCTCCTTGTCAGTGACAAACGCAACAATCCAGACTCTCTGAAGCAATCCAGAGCTTCTTCCAGACAAGGCAGACCAGTTATGGCTTCAGTGTCAAGACGCATATGTGGGAAAATGCGACCTTGATTGTACAGAATGCATGAGTAATAACTGCGCTGCTGATAGCTCCAGAACCAATCAGAAGATATTCTTGCCTTGGTGTAGGGGTTCTTGGCGCTATCAAAGAAGGTGTTGTGTGTTGGGGAACGTTGCAGAAAACAAAAAAATTCCTACGGTTTCACCAAGATCCATCTATGAGTTCATCTAGCAACGAGTGATCGGATTGCATCTACATGCCTTTGTAGATCACGCGCGGAAGCGTTCAAAGAACGGGGATGAGGAAGTCGTACTCGACGTGATCCAAATCACCGGAGATCCTAGCGCCGAACGGACGGCACCTCCGCGTTCAACACACGTACGGTCAGCGTGACGTCTCCACCTTCTTGATCCATCAAGGGGGAAGGAGAGGTTGATGAAGATCCAGCAACACGATGGCGTGGTGGTGGATGCAGGGGTCACCGCAGCAGGGCTTCGCCGTTTCGCTGCGAGAGGGAGACGTGTAGCAGGGAGAGGGAGGCGCCAGGACTCAAGGGTGCGGCTGCCCCCTCCCTCCCCCCTTTATATAGGCCCCCTAGGGGGTGCGCCGGCCCTAGGAGATGGGATCTCCTAGGGGGGCGGCGGCCAAGGGGTGGAGTGCCCCCCAAGCCAGGTGGGGCGCCCCCCCACCCTAGGGTTCCCAACCCTAGGCGCATGGGGTGGGCCAAGGGGGGCGCACCAGCCCACTATGGGCTGGTTCCCCTCCCCACTTTAGCCCATGGGCCCTCCGGGATGGGCGGCCCCACCCGATGGACCCCTGGGGCCCTTTCGGTGGTCCCGGTACAATACCGGTGACCCCCGAAACTCTCCCGATGGCCGAAACTGCACTTCCTATATATAATTCTTCACCTCCGGACCATTCTGGAACTCCTCGTGACGTCTGGGATCTCATCCGGGACTCCGAACAACTTTCGGGTTACTGCATATTATATCTCTACAACCCTAGCGTCACCGAACCTTAAGTGTGTAGACCCTACGGGTTCGGGAGACATGTAGACATGACCGAGATGGCTCTCCGATCAATAACCAATAGCGGGATCTAGATACCCATGTTGGCTCCCACATGCTCCTCGATGATCTCATCAGATGAACCACGATGTCGAGGATTCAAGCAACCCCGTATACAATTCCCTTTGTCAATCGGTACGTTACTTGCCCGAGATTCGATCGTCGGTATCCCAATACCTCGTTCAATCTCGTTACCGGAAAGTCACTTTACTCATACCGTAATGCATGATCCCGTGACCAGACACTTGGTCACTTTGAGCTCATTATGATGATGCATTACCGAGTGGGCCTAGAGATACCTCTCCGTTATACGGAGTGACAAATCCCAGTCTTGATCCGTGTCAACCCAACAGACATTTTCGGAGATACCCGTAGTATACCTTTATAGTCACCTAGTTACGTTGTGATGTTTGGTACACCCAAAGCACTCCTACGGCATCCGGGAGTTACACGATCTCATGGTCTAAGGAAAAGATACTTGACATTGCAAAAACTCTAGCAAACGAACTATACGATCTTGTGCTATGTTTAGGATTGGGTCTTGTCCATCACATCATTCTCGTAATGATGTGATCTCGTTATCAATGACATCCAATGTCCATAGTCAGGAAACCATGACTATCTGTTGATCAACGAGCTAGTCAACTAGAGGCTTACTAGGGACATGTTGGTGTCTATGTATTCACACATGTATTACAATTTCCGGATAACACAATTATAGCATGAATAAAAGACAATTATCATGAACAAGGAAATATAATAATAATCCTTTTATTATTGCCTCTAGGGCATATTTCCAACAGTCTCCCACTTGCACTAGAGTCAATAATCTAGTTACATTGTGATGAATCGAACACCCATGGAATTCTGGTGTTGATCATGTTTTGCTCTAGGGAGAGATTTAGTCAACGGATCTCCTACATTCAGGTCCGTATGTACTTTACAAATATCTATGTCTCCATCTTGAACATTTTCATGAATGGAGTT
Organism: Triticum aestivum; assembly: GCF_018294505.1. Classification (NCBI taxonomy): domain Eukaryota; kingdom Viridiplantae; phylum Streptophyta; class Magnoliopsida; order Poales; family Poaceae; genus Triticum; species Triticum aestivum. Next base: position 685,235,129 of record NC_057800.1, on the reverse strand, counting down.
GAAGCGACGCTTGATGTGCCTGGTCTTCTTGTGAAACCTGGGCTCCTTGGCAAGTGCAATAGCTCCAGTGTTGTCACAGAAGAGTTTGATTGGCCCCGACGCATTGGGTATGACTCCTAGGTCGGTGATGAACTCCTTCACCCAAATTGCTTCATGCGCTGCCTCCGAGGCTGCCATGTACTCCGCTTCACATGTAGATCCCGCCACGACGCTCTGCTTGCAACTGCACCAGCTTACTGCCCCACCATTCAAAATATACACGTATCCGGTTTGTGACTTAGAGTCATCCAGATCTATGTCGAAGCTAGCGTCGACGTAACCCTTTACGACAAGCTCTTCGTCACCTCCATAAACGAGAAACATTTCCTTAGTCCTTTTCAGGTACTTCAGGATATTCTTGACCGCTGTCCAGTGTTCCTTGCCAGGATTACTTTGGTACCTACCTACCAAACTTACGGCAAGGTTTACATCAGGTCTGGTACATAGCATGGCATACATAATAGAACCTATGGCTGAGGCATAGGGGATGACACTCATCTCTTCTATATCTTCTGCCGTGGTCGGACATTGAGCTGAGCTCAATTTCACACCTTGTAACACAGGCAATAACCCCTTCTTAGACTGATCCATATTGAACTTATTCAATATCTTATCAAGGTATGTGCTTTGTGAAAGACCTATGAGGCGTCTTGATCTATCTCTATAGATCTTGATGCCTAATATATAAGCAGCTTCTCCAAGGTCCTTCATTGAAAAACTCTTATTCAAGTAGGCCTTAATGCTGTCCAAAAGCTCTATATCATTTCCCATCAAAAGTATGTCATCTACATATAATATGAGAAATTCTACAGAGCTCCCACTCACTTTCTTGTAAACGCAGGCTTCTCCATAAGTCTGCATAAACCCAAACGCTTTGATCATCTCATCAAAGCGAATGTTCCAACTCCGAGATGCTTGCACCAGCCCATAAATCGAGCGTTGGATCTTGCACACCTTGCCAGCATTCTTAGGATCGACAAAACCTTCCGGCTGCATCATATACAATTCTTCCTTAAGGAAACCATTAAGGAATGCCATTTTGACGTCCATTTGCCATATCTCATAATCATAGAATGCGGCAATTGCTAACATGATTCGGACAGACTTCAGCTTCGCTACCGGTGAGAAAGTCTCATCGTAGTCAACCCCTTGAACTTGTCGATAACCCTTAGCGACAAGCCGAGCTTTATAGATGGTCACACTACCATCCGCGTCTGTCTTCTTCTTAAAGATCCATTTATTTTCTTTGGCTCGCCGCTCAACGGGCAAGTCGGTCAAAGTCCGTACTTCGTTTTCATACATGGATCCTATCTCGGATTTCATGGCTTCCAGCCATTTGTCAGAATCCGGGCCCGCCATTGCTTCTTCATAGTTCGAAGGTTCACTGTTGTCTAACAACATGATTTCCAAGACAGGGTTGCCGTACCACTCTGGTGCGGAACGTGTCCTTGTGGACCTACTAAGTTCAGTAGCAACTTGATCTGAAGTTTCATGATCATCATCATTAACTTCCTCTCTAGTCGGTGCAGGCACCTCAGGAACATTTTCTTGAGTTGCGCCATTTTCCGGTTCAAGAGGTAATACTTCATCAAGTTCTACTTTCCTCCCACTTACTTCTTTCGAGAGAAACTCCTTCTCTAGAAAGGATCCATTCTTGGCAACAAAGATCTTGCCTTCGGATCTGAGGTAGAAGGTATACCCAATAGTTTCTTTAGGGTATCCTATGAAGACGCATTTTTTCGACTTGGGTTCGAGCTTTTCAGGTTGATGTTTCTTGACATAAGCATCGCATCCCCAAACTTTTAGAAACGACAGCTTAGGTTTCTTCCCAAACCATAATTCATACGGTGTCGTCTCAACGGATTTTGACGGAGCCCTATTTAAAGTGAATGCGGCAGTCTCTAAAGCATAGACCCAAAAAGATAGTGGTAAATCGGTAAGAGACATCATAGATCGCACCATATCTAATAGAGTGCGATTAAGTCGTTCGAACACACCATTACACTGAGGTGTTCCAGGCGGCGTGAGTTTTGAAACTATTCCACATTTTCTTAAGTGTATGCCAAACTCGTGACTCAAGTATTCTCCTCCACGATCTGATCGCAAGAACTTGATTTTCCTGTCACGTTGATTCTCAACCTCACTCTGAAATTCCTTGAACTTTTCAAAGGTCTCAGACTTGTGTTTCATTAAGTAGACATACCCATATCTACTCAAGTCATCAGTGAGGGTGAGAACATAACGATAACCACCGCGAGCCTCAACACTCATTGGACCGCACACATCAGTATGTATGATTTCCAATAAGTTGGTTGCTCGCTCCATTGTTCCTGAGAACGGAGTCTTGGTCATTTTACCCATGAGGCATGGTTCGCACGTGTCAAATGATTCGTAATCAAGAGACTCTAAAAGTCCATCTGCATGGAGCTTCTTCATGCGTTTGACACCTATGTGACCAAGGCGGCAGTGCCACAAGTATGTGGGACTATCATTATCAACCTTACATCTTTTGGTACTCACACTATGAATATGTGTAGCATTACGCTCGAGATTCATTAAGAATAAACCATTCACCATCGGAGCATGACCATAAAATATATCTCTCATATAAATAGAATAACCATTATTCTCGGATTTAAATGAGTAGCCATCTCGTATTAAACGAGATCCTGATACAATGTTCATGCTCAAACTTGGCACTAAATAACAATTATTGAGGTTCAAAACTAATCCCGTAGGTAAATGTAGAGGTAGCGTGCCGACGGCGATCACATCAACCTTGGAACCATTCCCGACGCGCATCGTCACCTCGTCCTTCTCTAGTCTCCGCTTATTCCGCAGCTCCTGCTTTGAGTTACAAATGTGAGCAACTGCATCGGTATCAAATACCCAGGAGCTACTACGAGTAATGGTAAGGTACACATCAATTACATGTATATCACATATACCTTTCATTTTGCCGACCTTCTTGTCCGCTAAGTATTTGGGGCAGTTCCGCTTCCAGTGACCACTTTCCTTGCAATAAAAGCACTCAGTCTCAGGCTTGGGTCCATTCTTTGGCTTCTTCCCGGCAGCTTGCTTGCCGGGCGCGGCAACTCCCTTGTCGTCCTTCTTGAAGTTTTTCTTACCCTTGCCTTTCTTGAACTTAGTGGTTTTATTCACCATCAACACTTGATGTTCCTTTTTGACTTCTACCTCTGCTGATTTCAGCATTGCAAATACTTCAGGAATGGTCTTTTCCCTCCCCTGCATATTGAAGTTCATCACAAAGCTCTTGTAGCTCGATGGAAGCGACTGAAGGATTCTGTCAATGACTGCGTCATCTGGGAGATTAACTCCCAGCTGAGTCAAGCGGTTATGTAACCCTGACATAGTGAGTATGTGCTCACTGACAGAACTATTTTCCTCCATCTTACAGCTGAAGAACTTGTCGGAGACTTCATATCTCTCGACCCGGGCATGAGCTTGAAAAATCATTTTCAGCTCTTCGAACATCTCATATGCTCCGTGTCTCTCAAAACGCTTTTGGAGCCCCGGTTCTAAGCTGTAAAGCATGCCGCACTGAACGAGGGAGTAATCATCGGTATGTGTCTGCCAAGCGTTCATAACGTCTTGTTCTGCAGGGAGAACAGGTGCTTCACCTAGCGGTGCTTGTAGGACATAATCTTTCTTGGCAGCTATGAGGATGATCCTCAGGTTCCGGACCCAGTCCGTATAATTGCTGCCATCGTCTTTCAGCTTGGTTTTCTCTAGGAACGCGTTGAAGTTGAGGACAACGTTGGCCATTTGATCTACAAGACATATTGTAAATATTTTAGACTAAGTTCATAATAATTAAGTTCATCTAATCAAATTATTCAATGAACTCCCACTCAGATAGACATCCCTCCAGTCATCTAAGTATAACATGATCCGAGTTAACTAGGCCGTGTCCGATCATCACGTGAGACGGACTAGTCAACATCGGTGAACATCTTCATGTTGATCGTATCTTCTATATGACTCATGCTCGACCTTTCGGTCTTCTGTGTTCCGAGGCCATGTCTGTACATGCTAGGCTCGTCAAGTCAACCTAAGTGTTTGCATGTGTAAATCTGTCTTACACCCGTTGTATGTGAACGTTGGAATCTATCACACCCGATCATCACGTGGTGCTTCGAAACAACGAACTGTCGCAACGGTGCACAGTTAGGGGGAGCACTTTCTTGAAATTATTATGAGGGATCATCTTATTTACTACCGTCGTTCTAAGTAAACAAGATGCAAAAACATGATAAACATCACATGCAATCAAATAATAATAGTGACATGATATGGCCAATATCACATAGCTCCTTTGATCTCCATCTTGGGGCTCCATGATCATCTCGTCACCGGCATGACACCATGATTTCCATCATCATGATCTTCATCATCGTGTCTCCATGAAGTTGCTCGCCAACTATTACTTCTACTACTATGGCTAACACATTTAGCAATAAAGTAAAGTAATTTACATGGTGTTTCTCAATGACACGCATGTCATACAAAAAATAAAGACAACTCCTATGGCTCCTGCCGGTTGTCATACTCATCAACATGCAAGTCGTGATTCCTATTACAATAGCATGAACATCTCATACATCACATATATATCATTCATCATTCATCACAACTTTGGCCATATCACATCACAAAACACTTGCTGCAAAAACAAGTTAGACGTCCTCTAATTGTTGTTGCAAGTTTTACGTGGCTGCAATAGGGTTCTAGCAAGAATGTTTTCTTACCTACGTGAAAGCCACAACGTGATTTGTCAACTTCTATTTACCCTTCATAAGGACCCTTTTCATCGAATCCGCTCCAACTAAAGTGGGAGAGACAGACACCCGCCAGCCACCTTATGCAACTAGTGCATGTCAGTCGGTGGAACCGGTCTCACGTAAGCGTACGTGTAAGGTTGGTCCGGGCCGCTTCATCCCACAATACCGCTGAAGAAAAATAAGACTAGTAGCGGCAAGAAAGTTGACAACATCTACGCCCACAACAAATTGTGTTCTACTCGTGCAAAGAGAACTACGCATAAACCTGGCTCTGATACCTGTGACACTCTAAAATTTTTATTTGGTTTTTATCAAAAATTTTGTGGTTTTTGAGGAAAGGCCTTGTCTTCAATTTTTTTTTCTTTCTCAGAAAAACCTTCCTCTTAAAAACTTCCTTTGCCTTGGCAAGGATTTTATTTTTTCAAACTTTGGTGGTTGATCTTTTGAAAACTTCTTCTCTATTGGTTCCCTCTCAAAATTTATTTTTGGGAGTTTAAATTATTTTTCTTTTAAAATAAAGCTCTATGAAAATTTGGGATTTCCATATCTTGGAACCATCCTTGACTTGGCATTCTTGCCCATGTGATAAAACCTCTCCAAAACCTCCCCTACACCTTGTGATCAACCCAAGTTCTCTGTCCCAACTAATCCAAACAAGTTTTGGATTTTTATTCTAATTATTTTCCCTCTCAAATCAATTCTGAAAATTATTTGGAGCCTTAGTGATTTTCAAAGCAAGTACTCTTTTTCATTTGAGTTTTGACCTCACACCAACTCCCCTGGATAGTCCTTTGTACCCACAACTCAGAACCATCTTGATCCACTCCTTCTCTTTTCAAATTTTTCAAAATTCAGTCTCTGCAAGTTTGGACCAGATTTGCCAAATTTGATGAAATTCATATCTACACTCCCCCAAAAATTCCACCAAAATTCAGGCAACCTATTTGAGCAATGAGAAGCCACTCCACCAAGTATCAGCTCATGGAAAAATCCCTACATGCCTGAAGCATTCTGTCGAACACCTGAGCTACACTGTTCCTTTGCAAATTCAGTAAGTTCAGTCTTCAGTGTCGTCTTCGTCCGTCAGTTTCAGTCACGCGGCCACAGTGCCCTTGGCACGTTCCTCGCCGCCTCTTCCTCTTGTCCGAAGCTTCACACGCGTGCGTGGAGCCTTCCTGGCGTCGGTAGCGCGCTGGCCCGCCCTCGCCGGCGTCTTCTGCAGCGTCGGGACCTCCCGTGGCGGCCGACAGGAGACACACCACGGCAGAACGCCGTTCAGCGCCGCCCAAAGCCCCCTGGCTCTCCGCGTGGCCTCATGCACGCCAGCGCACGCCCGTGGCACAGCCACCGTGGCCGGCAAGCACGGGACGCGCTCTCCGCCGCCGACGGGCCCGCGCCATCCCCGTTCCGTCGAGCTCGCCCTTAACACCCAAACCCCGGCCAGTTTAGCACCAAAACGGACCCATTGAACCTCCGTGATGACGCTCGACCCCCTAACCACCCCGACCGAGCACTGCGCCACCGTAATCACTCGCCGGTGATCCCCGTTCACGGCAACCGCCTCGGACCGCCTATATAAAGGGGCCCCGAGCTCACTCTCGTGCACGCAGCATCACCACTCCTCACCAACACCCCGCCAGGCCACTAGGGGGACCTCGAGGAGGTCTCCTCCCCCAGCTCCGGCCGCCTCGCCCCGCCTCGGCCTCCAGCTCGATTCACTCTGGTGAGGCCATCTCCGGCGCCCAAACCTCGTCCGTAGCCCTCTTCCACACCTAGCACCCTAACCCCCTCGTCAATTTGAACCTTGCAGCCCTCTCCGGCGAGCTCCATCCTCGTCCGAACCACCGTCCGCCGGAGCAGGGGCCGCCGTCGACACAGTGCTCGCCGGCGACCACCACCACCACCAACCGACGCGGAATGGCGCCCTGAGCACGGAGGTACTCCCCGATCTCCCTGCCTCGCCGTGGATCGCCGCCGGCGACCACCGCGGCTCTCGGGCGCCGACGAGCTTCGTCCGCCCCGTTTGAATGTTTAAACCTGACAAGTGGGACCCCACCGTCAGCCTCTCTGCCCTTTCTATCGAACCGTTTTCTGGAAGCGCCTTCGGGCAAATACGTCTTTCCTCTTGGGCTGGCGTAGTTCGCTACCGAAGCGCTTTCTGTTTTTATAAACTAGCCCCTAGAAATCTTCTGTTTCATTACAGATGAGTCCCTGGACAAAAACCTTTATAACTTTTAAACAGAAAAGTATTTTTGATTGATTCTTCTTCTGTTCTCTTTAAAATTTTGTCTAGTTTTTTATCAGATTTATTTGAAAAATATTTGGTATACTTTCTGTGCACTCCTTGGTATTTACGATAGCGCATATATTCTCTTTATACCGTAGATACCGAAGGAGGTGACGGAGCCGCGAACTTCACCGAGCTAGGCTCCGACTACTCCGAACCAGGCAAGCATGTTTGAACTTTTGATATGATGAGTGTCTTGGCATGTTTTGCATTTAGTTAGTTTCATGGCATGTTGAGAAGCATATCGATGAACGTTATTTTATGTGATAATGAGGTAAGTGAGTTCGATGATCCATACGTGGATGAATGTGAATATGAATGGCCATGTGTTGGCATGAGGATGGGTAAGATGGCAGTGTTGTAGCATGCCAGTATTACGCCAGACTATGTGACTTCAGTGTCAAACCGTATCGGTCCAGTACCTCTCATTTCCTTCCATGTACTACCACATGTTTTCCGCAAGGAATATGGTTTAGTAAGTTGCAAACCGCTTTCTGGTACACACCAAAAGGAGAGGCCGTGATGATGGTTCCATGGCCCTGGATTAAAGCCAGTCATCCGGTCAGGGGGCATGGGTGTTTCCGGTTGGGACCGAGAGGGGGGCACCCCTTAGAGCGCGCGTATATAAATTTGATCCCATGCTATTCGAGATTGTGATCTCCCCGTCTCAAAAGTTTTTCTTGGACGATGTCTAGGGTGATTCCTAGCATCGAGAGGTATGATGGGTGTGTACTGGTTAGCTGTGTTTTCTTCCGAAATACCGTAAACGGAACTAGTCCTTCGTGACTACGGAAATCTGTTGGCTGTGGGAATAATTTTGTACAAACTCTGCAGAGTCATATATCCCCCCAAATCATCTATTCCATGTCCAAATTCGTATTATCTTGTCCTAACAATGAAAGTGTTGATGACAGAGACTCCGGTGTTTCGCATGAGTGCTAATTCCGGAAATGATATTCCTGTGGATGGACTAACCCATTTATTCTTATGAATTAAAAGTTTATTATGATTATTATTTATCTGTCCATAAAAGCCCTTTCTGTGATGTCGCCCCGACGTCCGACTGTGGCATTTCTTTTCAAGCCCTTTCTGTGATGTCGCCCCGACGTCCGACTGTGGCATTTCTTTTCAAGCCCTTTCTATGATGTCGCCCCGACGTCCGACTGTGGCATTTCTTTTCAAGCCCTTTCTGTGATGTCGCCCCGACGTCCGACTGTGGCATTTCTTTTCAAGCCCTTTCTGTGATGTCGCCCCGACGTCCGACTGTGGCATTTCTTTTCAAGCCCTTTCTGTGATGTCGCCCCGACGTCCGACTGTGGCATTTCTTTTCAAGCCCTTTCTGTGACGTCGCCCCGACGTCCGACTGAGGTATTTCTTTTAAGCCCTTTATGTGGTGTCGCTAAGACGCCCGACTGTGGCATCTTTTTCTTTATATTTATTTGTTCACCTTTCGAGGCGTCGCTTCAGACACCCGATCGGAAATTATTTATGTTCTGTTGGGATTTCAGGCGGACTACCGCCGTTTCCCTTTTACTTACCTTGTTATGATAATTTTTGAATGAACATTGGTGAATTTATTCATGACGCATCCATGCATGCATTTGTTATATCTTACGTCCGAACTGTCTTGCGAGTACTTTCAAAGTACTCACTGGCTTGTTGATTTGGCCAGATGCTGACGAAGGCGATTTCCTGGATGAAGAGTTCGATAGCGAGTCCGACACTTAGAGGAGTCCCAGTCAGTCTCGTGCGACCCTGGATTTGGTCACTGTTTTATATCCGCTTCCGCTACCAAATAAATTCATCGAGCCTCACCTCGACGCTCGATGAGATGATAGACTTAGAGTCTTGTATTTCTCTCCCCGCTGTGTTTTTCCACCACCGCCCTATCCTCGAGTCAGTAGTATGTCTCCACACCACTGTGTCATGTCCGCCATTATGTATAATTATTGGCGTGCTTGTAATAATTTGGTTGAGCAACCGTAGTTCAACCCTGTAATATATTTTATGCTACTGGCTTATTGTATCAAGAAATTGTCTACCAGTGAGGAGAATTTCTCTCATACTGGACTCAAAAGATTGGTTTCTCAATAAATATTTTTATTGGAAAACCGGTCGTGACAAGCTTGGTACCAGAGCCAGGCTGACTGTAGGAAGCCACTAGGTGCGATCGCTAATTAGTTATTAGCATGATAGAGCTAATTTATATTTTTGCAATTGTAGTCATTTTCTGTCAGTCAGCATAAATTTATGATCTGACCATGCAGAATTTTTGCCCACTTTTGTAGATGGCCGACAACAGCTGCGAGTCTCAGACCTTCGCCAACGTGCCCGATGGGTTCGTCAAGCTTCTTTCTTTCATCGTTCAGGTCGCGATGGGGCCATCCGTGCGCCCAGTCTTCACACTCTGCCAGCACCGAGTCAACGACAGTCTGACCATGCACCAGGCCGCAGTGCAGTTCAAGGGAGGGCGTGGTGAGTTACGCCGCTTCCGGTTCGTGGGAAGAGCCATGCCTACGGAGAGGCATGCTATGCAGATGGCAGCCCGCGAGGCGATAGCTCGTCTCAGGGATGTCCTTCCCGTGATGAAGACTCGTCGTTACCGTTATCTTCCGTGCCATGTGCCTTACACCTGTCACTACGCATACTCCTGCCCCAGAGGAGAACGAGACGAGGCTTTTGAGATGCTCATTGAGTATCTCCGGGCCCTGGAGGCAGCCTTCGACAACCTGGTGGACGACTTCGTAGCTACCCGCATGGACTCAGTCCATGGCTGTGCCTCCAACAGGAGGGAGCTCCTACCCATCGCACCGCCACTGACTTTTGTCTCGTCATCAGCATCTTTTACGCCTGCTCGTCGCCTGCCTTCTACCGAAGAATTCAACCAAGTCATTGCACCCACTTCAGCGCGCACTGCACCACCCTTCGCGCCCACTCCTGTACGTGTTGCTCCGCCCCTGGCAACCGCTCCGTCCGCTCTGCGCAACACTACACGTATGGAGCCCATTAGCGAGGAGGAAGTCGAGTCCCCAACCTCGCTACGCCTCGCCCTCGGCAGGGCAAAGGAGGTCGTCAACATCTCCGCCTGAGTACGCTTAGCTGCCGTGTATGGTACCGCTTTGTAAGATATGTACATAGGTTGTGAGAAGTAGCCTGTTTGCGCATCATGTAGGATCTGGAGGAGTGCACTAGCCTAAATAACATGTCAGGATTATGTACGCATATCCTGAGTGATGTATTGTATAATTACCGCCCGCGTGTAAGATATGTAATGAGCAGTCCTTCTCCGTGCGCAAGTCGATTTGTTTTTCTTAAGTAAGCCGAGTTATTTAATTCTATCTGCCAGCTTTATGCATTTATGGTTTTGTTTTGCGACTCTTTCTGCTTTTCTTATGAGTTTTACAAAAAATATATCCCCAGAGTGAAAAATGTCTCGTCCTTGGACACGCTCCATGCCAACTCCACCAGAGGAAAATTATGATACACAACCCAACAACGAGTTCACCCAGGGACAGTCAAGCCAACAGGGCAGTGAATCGGCACTTTCACAAATGTGCCGCCTTTATGAGCAGAGTCAGCAACAACATCGGGAGATGATGAACCAAGTCATCAACATGGGAAATCACCATGGACAGTATCAACAGCATTCCAAGTTATCTGAACTACAGAAGACACGTCCTCAAACATTTTCTCACACTGACAAGCCTCTTGAAGCCGAGGACTGGCTTCGAGATATGGAGAGGAAATTAATTATTGCAAAATGTTCAGATCTCGAGAAAGTACTATATGCTCCACACTATCTCACAGGAGCAGCCGCATCGTGGTGGGAGAATTTTCTGCACATGCATCCCAACGAAAATAACATAACCTGGGATGATTTCAAGGAAGGTTTCCGTGGTGCACATATTCCTAAGAGTATTATGAAAATCAAGAAGAGAGAATTCGATGACCTCAAACAAAGGAACATGACAGTGTCAGATTACAACAGTCAATTTACCCTATTATCCCGCTACGCCAATGAGGAACGTATGACTGAAATCAAGAAGATGGAGAAATTCCTTGACGGTCTGGCGCCCGCGCTTAAATGCCAACTGGTCGTGCACACTTTTCCTGATTTTAAAACACTGGTGGACAAAGCCATTACTCTGGAAAATGAGAGACGCAGTCTGGAAGATATCCGCAAGCGAAAAAGGGACCAGACTAATCACGCTCGCAATCACCGAAGCAAGACAGATTTTCAAAAGGGTGGGACACACAAATTCTCATCCAATGCCTCACGCCCAATCAAGAATTTTCATGCAAGGGACAAGGAATTCACCTATCGCCCCGGCGTTACTTGTTACGCTTGTGGAGAAGAAGGGCACTATGCCAAACAGTGCCCCAAGCCAAGGAGTTCAACCCCAAAGCCGAACAACGGCGGCAATAATTCAGCACCCAAGCGAAACAATTTCAATCCCAACAATAACCACAGGAAGGGTCATCTGAACCACGTAACCAAAGAGGAGGCACAAAATGCTCCGGATATCGTACTCGGTACGTTTCCTGTCAACACAATACCTGCAATGGTTTTGTTTGATTCTGGAGCTTCTCACTCTTTCATTTCGAAAAGTTTTGCTTTGCAAAATAATTTTTCGATACTTCCTTTGGAGAAATCCATGATCATCAAGTCCCCTGGGATTCAGCAAGTTTCTCAGAATTACTGTCAGAATGTGGTCATTGAGTTCGAAGGATTGGAGTTTCACGCAAATCTCATTGTATTGGAAAATAAAGGACTGGATGTCATCCTAGGGATGGATTGGCTAACCACCAATAAAGGTTTCATCGACTGTTTCAACAGGACCGTGATTCTCACACACCACCAAGGGAAGACAATAAGAGTATCAGCCAAGGAAGGAAAAAGACCCCGGCAACCGAGATTAAATAAGGTGGACGTTTCTGAGCTGAACAAGGTTCCAGTAGTGTGTGAATTTCCAGATGTATTCCCTGAAGAGCTGCCAGGCATGCCACCAGACCGAGAAATAGAATTCCGCATTGAGCTAGCGCCAGGAACCGCTCCCATATACAAGAAACCATACAGAATGGCACCATCCGAGTTGGTCGAGTTGAAGAAGCAAATAAAGGAATTACTGGAAAAAGGATACATTCGAGCCAGCTCCTCACCTTGGGGGTCACCAATTTTATTCGCCAAAAAGAAGGATGGAACACTAAGATTGTGTATTGACTATCGAGCACTTAACATGGTCACAGTCAAAAACAAATACCCGATGCCAAGAATAAATGATTTATTTGATCAGCTCGCTCAGGCCAAGGTATTCTCAAAAATTGACTTAAGGTCAGGATACCATCAATTGAAGGTACGAACGGAAGATATCCCCAAAACAGCCTTCACCTCCAGATATGGACTGTACGAGTTCACAGTGATGCCATTTGGATTAACTAACGCCCCAGCATATTTTGTTCACCTCATGAACAAAGTATTTATGAAGTTTATGGACAAGTTCGTCGTGGTATTCATCGACGATATTCTGGTATACTCCAAGACACCAGAAGAGCACGCAGAACATCTCAGGATTGTGCTAGGAGAGCTAAGAAAACACCAATTGTATGCCAAGTTCAGCAAGTGCGAATTTTGGCTAAGACAAGTAGGTTTTCTAGGCCACGTGCTGACTCAAGACGGTATCGCAGTGGACCCAGAGAAAGTTAAGGCCGTACTTGACTGGAAATCACCAGCCAGCGTAACGGACATACGGAGTTTCTTGGGAATGGCAGGATATTACCGCAGATTTATTGAAGGATTTTCCACCATAGCCAAGCCTATGACACAGTTGCTCAAGAAAGATAAGAAGTTTGAGTGGACAGAAGCCTGCGAGAAAAGTTTCCAAGAGCTAAAGCGGAAATTAACAACAGCACCGGTATTAATTGTACCCGACATACACAAGAATTTTGAAGTATATTGTGACGCGTCCAGAAAGGGTCTCGGATGCGTGTTGATGCAAGAAGGCAAGGTTGTCGCCTACGCTTCAAGGCAACTTCGCAAGCATGAGGAAAATTATCCCACTCATGACTTAGAAATGGCAGCAGTTATTCATGCACTCAAGGAATGGAGGCATTTCTTACTTGGGAATCGATGTGAAATATATACGGACCACAAAAGTCTCAAATATATTTTCACGCAGCCAGAACTAAATTTACGGCAACGACGCTGGTTGGAATTGGTAAAGGATTATGATGTTGGGATCCATTACCATCCAGGGAAAGCAAATGTAGTGGCCGATGCCCTGAGTCGGAACCCCAGCTCCGACGGGAACTATCTGCACAGCTTGAGGGCCGAATTCCATCAAGAATTTGCCAAGCTCAACTTGATAATGGTAGCAGAAGGCACCATATCAAACTTGGTAATACAACCCAACCTTGTGAAAAAAATTAAAGAAGCTCAGCCCGGTCACCCCAGCATTGAAGGAATTAAAAGAAAGTTGAGTATGGGCAAAGCCTCGGAATTCGTCATAGACAATGAAGGAATATTATGGTACGGAGAAAGGCTATGCGTGCCAAACATAGAAGACCTTAAACAGCAAGTTTTAGCTGAAGCACACACCACTCCATATTCGATCCACCCTGGAGGAACCAAAATGTATAAGGATATTCAGGAAAGATTTTGGTGGCACGGTATGAAGAGGGACATAGCCGCCTTCATTGCATGTTGCGACTCATGTCAACGCATAAAAGCTGAACATCAGAGACCAGCCGGACTACTGCAACCAAACAAAATACCTGAGTGGAAATGGGACGAAATAGGGATGGATTTTATTGTCGGACTACCTCGGTCACGACACGGGAATGATGCCATATGGGTCATCACTGACAGGTTGACCAAAGTGGCACACTTTATTCCAGTGAAGACAACCTACACCACTCAGAGGCTTGCCAGGATTTATCTTTCCCGCATAGTTTGTCTGCACGGTGTCCCGAAGACTATAATATCCGACAGAGGCACTCAGTTCGTCTCAAGATTTTGGGAGCATTTACAACAGGCTCTGGGAACCCAACTAGCCTTCAGTACCGCATACCATCCACAGACTGATGGACAAACAGAACGCGTAAACCAGATTTTAGAAGACATGCTGAGAGCATGTGTCCTCACATATGGAACCAGTTGGGAAGAAAGCCTGCCATACGCCGAGTTCGCATATAACAATAGCTACCAGGCCAGCCTACAAATGGCACCATTTGAGGCTTTATACGGACGAAGATGTCGTACCCCGTTAAATTGGTCAGAGACCGGAGACAGCCGCATCTTCGGACCAGACATGCTCAGAGAAGCCGAGGAAAAGGTCAAGCTAATCAGAGACCGACTTAAGACCGCTCAAAGTCGACAGAAGAGTTATTATGATCAGAAACATCGTAGGGTCAGCTTCGAACCCGGTGAGTTCGTATACCTGAGAGTATCCCCTATGAGAGGATTGCAACGATTCAGGATAAAAGGGAAGTTAGCACCAAGATTCATTGGACCATTTTGCATAGTGGCACGAAGAGGCACTGTAGCCTACCAGCTAGACTTACCCGAGGAATTATCCGATGTCCACGACGTGTTCCATGTCTCGCAATTGAGGAAGTACGTACGCAACCCAGAGAAACAAGTATCCCATGAAAACATTGATGTGCAGCCAGACCTCACTTATCGAGAACGTCCCGTAAGAATATTAGAGGAATCTGAAAGGAGGACCCGACAGAAGACCATCAAGTTTTTCAAAGTCCAGTGGAGCAATCACACCGACAGTGAAGCAACTTGGGAAAGCGAGGATTTTCTTCGGACTGAGCATCCACACCTATTTAAGGATCAGCTGAAATCTCGGGGACGAGATTTTTCCTAAGGGGGTAGGTGTTGTGACACTCTAAAATTTTTATTTGGTTTTTATCAAAAATTTTGTGGTTTTTGAGGAAAGGCCTTGTCTTAAAATTTTTCTTTTTCAGAAAAACCTTCCACTTAAAAAACTTCCTTTGCCTTGGCAAGGATTTTATTTTTTTCAAACTTTGGTGGTTGATCTTTTGAAAACTTCTTCTCTGTTGGTTCCCTCTCAAAATTTATTTTTGGGAGTTTAAATTATTTTTCTTTTAAAATAAAGCTCTATGAAAATTTGGGATTTCCATATCTTGGAACCATCCTTGACTTAGCATTCTTGCCCATGTGATAAAACCTCTCCAAAACCTCCCCTACACCTTGTGATCAACCCAAGTTCTCTGTCCCAACTAATCCAAACAAGTTTTGGATTTTATTCTAATTATTTTCCCTCTCAAATCAATTCTGAAAATTATTTGGAGCCTTAGTGATTTTCAAAGCAAGTACTCTTTTTCATTTGAGTTTTGACCTCACACCAACTCCCCTGGATAGTCCTTTGTACCCACAACTCAGAACCATCTTGATCCACTCCTTCTCTTTTCAAATTTTTCAAAATTCAGTCTCTGCAAGTTTGGACCAGATTTGCCAAATTTGATGAAATTCATATCTACACTCCCCCAAAAATTCCACCAAAATTCAGGCAACCTATTTGAGCAATGAGAAGCCACTCCACCAAGTATCAGCTCATGGAAAAATCCCTACATGCCTGGAGCATTCTGTCGAACACCTGAGCTACACTGTTCCTTTGCAAATTCAGTAAGTTCAGTCTTCAGTGTCGTCTTCGTCCGTCAGTTTCAGTCACGCGGCCACAGTGCCCTTGGCACGTTCCTCGCCGCCTCTTCCTCTTGTCCGAAGCTTCACACGCGTGCGTGGAGCCTTCCTGGCGTCGGTAGCGCGCTGGCCCGCCCTCGCCGGCGTCTTCTGCAGCGTCGGGACCTCCCGTGGCGGCCGACAGGAGACACACCACGGCAGAACGCCGTTCAGCGCCGCCCAAAGCCCCCTGGCTCTCCGCGTGGCCTCATGCACGCCAGCGCACGCCCGTGGCACAGCCACCGTGGCCGGCAAGCACGGGACGCGCTCTCCGCCGCCGACGGGCCCGCGCCATCCCCGTTCCGTCGAGCTCGCCCTTAACACCCAAACCCCGGCCAGTTTAGCACCAAAACGGACCCATTGAACCTCCGTGATGACGCTCGACCCCCTAACCACCCCGACCGAGCACTGCGCCACCGTAATCACTCGCCGGTGATCCCCGTTCACGGCAACCGCCTCGGACCGCCTATATAAAGGGGCCCCGAGCTCACTCTCGTGCACGCAGCATCACCACTCCTCACCAACACCCCGCCAGGCCACTAGGGGGACCTCGAGGAGGTCTCCTCCCCCAGCTCCGGCCGCCTCGCCCCGCCTCGGCCTCCAGCTCGATTCACTCTGGTGAGGCCATCTCCGGCGCCCAAACCTCGTCCGTAGCCCTCTTCCACACCTAGCACCCTAACCCCCTCGTCAATTTGAACCTTGCAGCCCTCTCCGGCGAGCTCCATCCTCGTCCGAACCACCGTCCGCCGGAGCAGGGGCCGCCGTCGACACAGTGCTCGCCGGCGACCACCACCACCACCAACCGACGCGGAATGGCGCCCTGAGCACGGAGGTACTCCCCGATCTCCCTGCCTCGCCGTGGATCGCCGCCGGCGACCACCGCGGCTCTCGGGCGCCGACGAGCTTCGTCCGCCCCGTTTGAATGTTTAAACCTGACAAGTGGGACCCCACCGTCAGCCTCTCTGCTCTCTCTTTTGAATCGTTTTCTGGAAGCGCCTTCGGGCAGAATGCGTTTTCTCTTTGGGCTGGCGTAGTTTCTGCCGAAGCGTTTTCTGTTTTTATAAACTAACCCCTGGAAATCTTCTGTTTCATTACAGATGAGTCCCTGGACAAAAACCTTTATAACTTTTAAACAGAAAAGTATTTTTGATTGATTCTTCTTCTGTTCTCTTTAAAATTTTGTCTAGTTTTTTATCAGATTTATTTGAAAAATATTTGGTATACTTTCTGTGCACTCCTTGGTATTTACGATAGCGCATATATTCTCTTTATACCGTAGATACCGAAGGAGGTGACGGAGCCGCGAACTTCACCGAGCTAGGCTCCGACTACTCTGAACCAGGCAAGCATGTTTGAACTTTTGATATGATGAGTGTCTTGGCATGTTTTGCATTTAGTTAGTTTCATGGCATGTTGAGAAGCATATCGATGAACGTTATTTTATGTGATAATGAGGTAAGTGAGTTCGATGATCCATACGTGGATGAATGTGAATATGAATGGCCATGTGTTGGCATGAGGATGGGTAAGATGGCAGTGTTGTAGCATGCCAGTCTTACGCCAGACTATGTGACTTCAGTGTCAAACC
Source organism: Triticum aestivum (assembly GCF_018294505.1). Taxonomy (NCBI): domain Eukaryota; kingdom Viridiplantae; phylum Streptophyta; class Magnoliopsida; order Poales; family Poaceae; genus Triticum; species Triticum aestivum. The sequence continues at coordinate 685,217,706 of NC_057800.1, read as the reverse complement.
GTATCGGTCCAGTACCTCTCATTTCCTTCCATGTACTACCACATGTTTTCCGCAAGGAATATGGTTTAGTAAGTTGCAAACCGCTTTCATGGTACACACCAAAGAGGAGAGGCCGTGATGATGGTTCCATGGCCCTGGATTAAAGCCAGTCATCCGGTCAGGGGGCATGGGTGTTTCCGGTTGGGACCGAGAGGGGGGCACCCCTTAGAGCGCGCGTATATAAATTTGATCCCATGCTATTCGAGATTGTGATCTCCCCGTCTCAAAAGTTTTTCTTGGACGATGTCTAGGGTGATTCCTAGCATCGAGAGGTAAGGATGGGTGTGTACTGGTTAGCTGTGTTTTCTTCCGAAATACCGTAAACGGAACTAGTCCTTCGTGACTACGGAAATCCGTTGGCTGTGGGAATAATTTTGTACAAACTCTGCAGAGTCATATATCCCTCCACGTCATCTATTCCATGTCCAAATTCGTATTATCTTGTCCTAACAATGACAGTGTTGATGACAGAGACTCCGGTGTTTCGCATGAGTGCTAATTCCGGAAATGATATTCCTGTGGATGGACTAACCCATTTATTCTTATGAATTAAAAGTTTATTATGATTATTATTTATCTGTCCATAAAAGCCCTTTCTGTGATGTCGCCCCGACGTCCGACTGTGGCATTTCTTTTCAAGCCCTTTCTGTGATGTCGCCCCGACGTCCGACTGTGGCATTTCTTTTCAAGCCCTTTCTGTGATGTCGCCCCGACGTCCGACTGTGGCATTTCTTTTCAAGCCCTTTCTGTGATGTCGCCCCGACGTCCGACTGTGGCCTTTCTTTTCAAGCCCTTTCTGTGATGTCGCCCCGACGTCCGACTGTGGCCTTTCTTTTCAAGCCCTTTCTGTGATGTCGCCCCGACGTCCGACTGTGGCATTTCTTTTCAAGCCCTTTCTGTGATGTCGCCCCGACGTCCGACTGAGGTATTTCTTTTTAAGCCCTTTATGTGGTGTCGCTAAGACGCCCGACTGTGGCATCTTTTTCTTTATATTTATTTGTTCACCTTTCGAGGCGTCGCTTCAGACACCCGATCGGAAATTATTTATGTTCTGTTGGGATTTCAGGCGGACTACCGCCGTTTCCCTTTTACTTACCTTGTTATGATAATTTTGAATGAACATTGGTGAATTTATTCATGTCGCATCCATGCATGCATTTGTTATATCTTACGTCCGAACTGTCTTGCGAGTACTTTCAAAGTACTCACTGGCTTGTTGATTTGGCCAGATGCTGACGAAGGCGATTTCCTGGATGAAGAGTTTGATAGCGAGTCCGACACTTAGAGGAGTCCCAGTCAGTCTCGTGCGACCCTGGATTTGGTCACTGTTTTATATCCGCTTCCGCTACCAAATAAATTCATCGAGCCTCACCTCGACGCTCGATGAGATGATAGACTTAGAGTCTTGTATTTCTCTCCCCGCTGTGTTTTTCCACCACCGCCCTATCCTCGAGTCAGTAGTATGTCTCCACACCACTGTGTCATGTCCGCCATTATGTATAATTATTGGCGTGCTTGTAATAATTTGGTTGAGCAACCGTAGTTCAACCCTGTAATATATTTTATGCTACTGGCTTATTGTATCAAGAAATTGTCTACCAGTGAGGAGAATTTCTCTCATACTGGACTCAAAAGATTGGTTTCTCAATAAATATTTTTATTGGAAAACCGGTCGTGACAATACCACTGTTGGGGAACGTTGCAGAAAACAAAAAATTTCCTACGGTTTCACCAAGATCCATATATGAGTTCATCTAGCAACGAGTGATCGGATTGCATCTACATACCTTTGTAGATCACGCGCGGAAGCGTTCAAAGAACGGGGATGAGGAAGTCGTACTCGACGTGATCCAAATCACCGGAGATCCTAACGCCGAACGGACGGCACCTCCGCGTTCAACACACGTACGGTCAGCGTGACGTCTCCTCCTTCTTGATCCAGCAAGGGGGAAGGAGAGGTTGATGAAGATCCAGCAGCACGACGGCGTGGTGGTGGATGCAGGGGTCACCGCAGCAGGGCTTCGCCGTTTTACTGCGAGAGGGAGAGGTGTAGCAGGGGAGAGGGAGGCGCCAGGACTCAAGGGTGTGGCTGCCCCTCCCTCCCCCCTTTATATAGGCCCCCTAGGGGGTGCGCCGGCCCTAGGAGATGGGATCTCCTAGGGGGGGCGGCGGCCAAGGGGTGGAGTGCCCCCCAAGCCAGGTGGGGCGCCCCCCCACCCTAGGGTTCCCAACCCTAGGCGCATGGGGTGGGCCAAGGGGGGCGCACCAGCCCACTATGGGCTGGTTCCCCTCCCCACTTTAGCCCATGGGCCCTCAGGGATGGGTGGCCCCACCCGGGGCCCTTCCGGTGGTCCCCGTACAATACCGGTGACCCCCGAAACTCTCCCGATGGCCGAAACTGCACTTCCTATATATAATTCTTCACCTCCGGACCATTCCGGAACTCCTCGTGACGTCCAGGATCTCATCTGGGACGCCGAACAACTTTCGGGTTACTGCATATTATATCTCTACAACCCTAGCGTCACCGAACCTTAAGTGTGTAGACCCTACGGGTTCGGGAGACATGTAGACATGACCAAGATGGCTCTCCGGTCAATAACCAACAGCGGGATCTGGATACCCATGTTGGCTCCCACATGCTCCTCGATGATCTCATCGGATGAACCACGATGTCGAGGATTCAAGCAACCCCGTATACAATTCCCTTTGTCAATCGGTACGTTACTTGCCCGAGATTTGATCGTCGGTATCCCAATACCTCGTTCAATCTCGTTACCGGCAAGTCACTTTACTCGTACCTTAATGCATGATCCCGTGACCAGACACTTGGTCACTTTGAGCTCATTATGATGATGCATTACCGAGTGGGCCCAGAGATACCTCTGCGTTATACAGAGTGACAAATCCTAGTCTTGATCCGTGTCAACCCAACAGACATTTTCGGAGATACCCGTAGTATACCTTTATAGTCACCCAGTTACGTTGTGACGTTTGGTACACCCAAAGCACTCCTACGGCATCTGGGAGTTACATGATCTCATGGTCTAAGGAAAAGATACTTGACATTGGAAAAACTCTAGCAAACGAACTATACGATCTTGTGCTATGTTTAGGATTGGGTCTTGTCCATCACATCATTCTCCTAATGATGTGATCTCGTTATCAATGACATCCAATGTCCATAGTCAGGAAACCATGACTATCTGTTGATCAACGAGCTAGTCAACTAGATGCTTACTAAGGACATGTTGGTGTCTATTTATTCACACATGTATTACGATTTCCGGATAACACAATTATAGCATGAATAAAAGACAATTATCATGAACAAGGAAATATAATAATAATCCTTTTATTATTGCCTCTAGGGCATATTTCCAACATTGTGTGCCTTGAAGCCATTGATATTAAAAGATTCGGGTGCAGATGCAGTACCTGGAAACCTGGGCAACCTTGGCATTGGCTTCTGAACCTGAGGCCTATGCTAAACGTGATAGTCAACTGAGGACCAGCAGCAGGCGGAGGAGTTAGAAAAGGCCATTTGACAGTGATAAGTTGGCCATAGTTGAATGCTTGCTCGATAGTGTGTGGCCTTGGTGGCGGAACAGGAGCAGTGGCATCAACAGAGGCGTCAGGCTGCACATCTGTTGCAGGTGCATCATTGGCTTCATTGGCCTCTGGCACAGTGTTAGGTGTAGGCTCCACAGTGTCTTCAGCCATGACCACGTCATTGGCTTCAGTGGTGTTAGTGGTGGCAGCCTCAGGATTCTCAACCTCCACTTCAGAAGCTGGAGGGTCGGTCACGTTCTCCTCGAGAACAACATCTTGGTGATACGGGGGTGTAGCAACTCTTGGGGCTTCTTCTTCATTGGCTGATGCAGCCGGAACATCTTCTGCCATTTTGGCTTCGGATTCAGAGACAGTCATAGTAGGAGTGGCATCTGGAAACACTTGACGTGCAACAGATTGGTGGTGCACTTCTCCTTCTGGAATGCTCGAAAGAGGGACTTGAGGCCTTGTTCCTTTGCGAAGCCTGCATAGCACTGGTGACGCCTGTGGAGATGGAGTTGGATGGGCCTCAAAGTCGTCTTCTTCGTCTTGCACAGGTGGTGTGACTTGTTGTTGTTGGGGAGTACTCGGGGTGTCTTGTTGTTGTGGGTGATCAGCCCATGATGCATCCTGAGCAGTTGGCGTCAGATGACGACCAATGCTGATGAGTTCGCTGTGCGTGAGCACTGGCGATGATACCAGTTGGTGCTCGATCTGAGGAAGGACTTCATCATCTTCAACATTGTCATGATGACCAATGTCTTCAGCAGCGGTGGGGTCAACTGCTGGAATGTCTTTAGCTTTAGGAGCCTCTGTGGAAGCAGGCTCATGAACTACTATCCGTCATTCTTGATGCAAGGAATCAGGGCGAGCAACAGAGATGGGTTCTACAACAAGGGTCTCTGTGGGAGCAGCCCAATCTTTCTTGGTTCTGCGCTTCTTCTTGGAGGGAGCGACATCAGAAGCATCATGATTTTTCCTCTTTCTGGCTTAAGCCTCGGCAGTCCTCGTCTTCTTCAGTTCTGAAGTGGTTGACCGGACCTTTGGCTTTGAGTCAGTCATGGTGCTTGGAAAGACTATGCGTGGCTCTTCCCGCCTTGAAGGTGCAGATTGGTCTGTTGACGGCTTCTTCTTCTTTGCAGCCATTCTTGGGTCGATGCCAGGATGACCAAGAGCCTTGCGCTTCTCAGCCTCATTGTAGGCTTGCACACACTTGTCAGCCAGGCTCTTCATGCGCTCACGAGAACCTTTAGCTTCTTGATGCTTCTTGAGAAAGGCTTCCTTGAGCTCGTGCAGCATAATCTTAAAGTTTTTCACATCTTGCACGCTGAGCTTGGCCATGTGCTTCTTGAACTAAGCTTTCTCATAGTCGATCTTTTGCTTCAGTTCAACGATGCGCTGAGCTAGAGCTAGCTCAGAAGCAATGGCGCCAGTGAAGGCGACACTGAGGCCAATTGGAAGTTGCAGATCTTCAAAGCTGAGGTTGGGCGTGTCAAACCACTCATCAATGAAGTTATGGATGATTGCCACATCAAAGAGAGGCAAATCATTGAAGATCTCTTCTTCTTCCTTGCTCTTGATCAGTTGCTCAAGAGCGTCATCTGCAAGATCTTCATCGCTGGACAGATCAATGGCGTCATTGTGCAGAATAGCAGCAGCAGTCAGTTCTTGGATGGTGGGTTGCAAGGGCATCTTTACTCTCGAGGGCTTGGAGATGCGTGACAAATCTTCAGACTGCACACTGTGTTCAGGAGGTGCAGTGGCCAGAGGCTTCGCCTGTAAGACCTTTGGTGCAGGAGCAGGCTTTGAAGCTTTAGGCTTCTTCAGTTTCTTTGGCTTCGGCGATGCAGGCGCTTCATCAGATTCAGCGTCATCTGCAGGCTCATCCATGGCTGTCCCTTGAACCATGATATGAGTGATGAGACCTTCCAGGTTGTAGAAGGGCCAAACAAGATTGGGTTCAGCTTCGCGTGTGCCATCAGCACGAGGAGCAGAGGGGCCTGGATTGAAGTCTAAGCCTCGTGACTTCTTGTTCTCTTTGGCCGAGTTCCTGGCAAACTGAAGGTTGCGCTTGAATAGATTATCATCGCGGCACCACAGTAATGAAGATGGGTCTGCATCCGCAGGCTGCGGTCCACGGACCATGCAAGGATAGAAGCCTTGTTCAATGGCTTCATCTCTGGACTTGGGTTGAAGATTTCTGTATAGAATGTCTCCCCATGGTCGTTTGATGGCATTCTTCTCAGCATACTTCTGGGTCACGAACCTATACTTGAACCACTGTTCTGCCCAATATCTTCGAATCCATTGGATTCGTGTCTTGCGCTGATTGTAATCCTCTTTTGGATCTGTCTTGTACAGCTCTGAGAGGTCATCAGACAGATCTCTTGATGTTCCCCCTTGACGCTGTCTGCCACCCTTCCTTGCTGATTTCTCTGTAGCCATGAACTTTAAACTGAAAGGCTTCAATGACTTCTGCTTTCTGGTCAAACAGGAACTGGCTTCGGGAGAGTTAATGTGATGCTGTAAGAATTCTACAAACGAATGCAGACTATGAGAACCAAGGGATTCTCCCACGGACATGTACCTGTGACAGCATTAAGGTGCGAGGGAAGGGGAAGAGGTCATATGCATTCTCAGAAGATTTTGAAGATAAATCAGTTTAGAAGACATTGACCTCATCGTGCGAAGACATTCACTCATAGATAAAGAGTTGGTTCCAGATTTGTACGAATCCACGAATAAGTAAAAGTGAGGAATCTAACTACTTTGTGAAGCATAAGTGAACATACTAGGCATATTATGATATGCAGTATGAAATAGATCCAACTTGTGTGAACATAAACTGCTTGTGGTAGAAAGTAATGAATCTATAGGATCAAAGGGGCCGTAAAAAGGAAGTTTTATTTACCACACAAAGAACTGCTAGATGGAGTGGGAGAGGAGGCCGAGCAGTTTGTTCGTCCGTGCCCTAACTTGGCGATAGAGGACACCTACGGCGACGGCGGAGAAGACGATGTCCGCGGCCAGCGTGAAGACGGCGTTGGTGAGGTCGCGACAGCTAAGCGCTTCGTCGCTGGCGTCGTCGAGGGCTAGCGGTGGCGCTAGGGTTTGTGCGAGAGTGGAAGAAAGGATAATGACTGTGGTGAGGCGTGTATTTATAGGGACAGGGACGGCACAATGTTATTACACAGGTGCCCCTGGCGATTCACATCTGAAGGGCACGTGGCTATCATGCAACTTATCAGAGGTTGTTCCACGTTCCCACGCACGCCTGGATTGTCGGGTGGTCGTTCCCACTTCTCCGGGTTTCAGGTGAAAGGATTTAGCATTGAAAACAGACTTAATGTTTGTCTCTGTATCTTCTGCTAACAAGGACGCAGAGAAGATATTCGACAGTTGCAATAGAATGCGTATGATTTGGAGAGATAGAGTTTGAGATAGAAAGCATAGAGAGGTTAGGGTCCGATCACATTCACTTAGTTCAAAAGATTCAACAAGAAGACATAGCTATAAGTGAATGCTGTAGAGGACAGAATACTAGTATATATATATATATATATATATATATATATATATATATATATATATATATATATATATATATGAGAAAGACAATCAAATCAACATAGTGAAGATAATCATGAAGTCAAGTTGAGATTGAAGCCAAACCAAATGTGAAGACATACCAAACGTAACGCCATGAGTGAAACACTTCAAACAGAAAAATTTGGTGGTGGCGTTACCCACCGTATAGGAAGTATTAGACCCAGACACGGCGCACAATTATCGTGGCGCTCCAAAGTCAAATTCCACATTAATGTATTCACACTTAGAATGTAAGTCTTCATTGATTGAAGATATACTTTACTTCGTGTGTTGCACATCTAAGTCATCAATATGCATAAGTGTTAGGATGAGTGCCTGATCACAGGACATTTGAGGATTCCAAGATATTTAGCTCATACCGTAACTTGCAGAACCTCTTCTCATCCAAGGGCTTGGTGAAGATATCTGCCAATTGCTCTTCAGTGTTGACGTGTATGATATCAATATCTTCCTTCACAACATGATCTCTGAGAAAGTGATGACGAATTTCAATGTGCTTTGTCTTCGAGTGCTGAACTGGGTTGTTGGCAATCTTGATGGTGCTTTCATTGTCGCAGTAGAGTGGCACTTGCTTCAGATGAATGCCATAGTCTTTGAGTGTTTGCTTCATCCATAGAAGCTGAGCGCAACAAGATCCAGCAGCAATGTATTCAGATTCAACAGTGGAGAGAGATACATAGTTCTGCTTCTTTGAAGACCAACATACAAGTGATCATCCCAGAAAATGACGTGTGCCTGATGTAGACTTGCGATCCACCTTGTCACCAGCATAATCAGCATCCGAGAATCCAACCAGATCAAACTCTGAGCCCTTTGGATACCATAATCCTAATGTTGGGGTGTAAGCCAAATATCGAAGAATTCGCTTCACAGCCAAGTGATGCGATTCCTTTGGTGCCGCTTAGAATCGAGCACACATGCAAACACTAAGCATAATATCTGGCCTAGATGCACATAGATAAAGTAAAGAACCAATCATGGAGCGATATACCTTTTGATCAAACTCTTTACCATTGTCGTTGGGACCCAGATGATGTTTGGCTGGCATTGGCGTCGTGAAGCCTTTGCAGTCTTGCATCCCAAATTTCTTCAGGCAATCTTTGAGGTACTTCTCTTGAGATATGAAGATGCTGTTGCGTTGCTGATGTATTTGAAGACCAAGGAAGAACTTCAGCTCACCCATCATGGACATCTGATATTGCTCTTGCATCATATATCCAAACTCGTCAGTGTATTTCTGATTGGTGCAGCCGAAGATAATGTCATCCACATATATTTGGCACACAAACAGTTCACCATCATATGTCTTCGTGAAGAGAGTGGGGTCGAGGGAACCAGGTTTGAAGCCTTTTCTCTTCAGGAAGTCTTTGAGTGTGTCATACCAAGCCCTAGGGGCTTGTTTGAGGCCATACAGTGCCTTGTTGAGCTTGTACACCATATCAGGATGTTTTGGATCTTCAAAGCCAGGCGGTTGTGCAACATACACTTCTTCATCAATCTTGCCATTGATAAAAGCGCTCTTCACATCCATTTGATGCAGAAGAATGTTATGATGATTTGCATAGGCCAGCAGTATGCGTATGGCTTCAAGTCTAGCCACAGGAGCAAATGTCTCATCGAAGTCAATCCCTTCAACTTGAGTATATCCTTGAGCAACGAGACGAGCTTTGTTTCTGACAACTTGACCATGCTCATCTTTCTTGTTCCGATATATCCATTTGGTGCCTATTATATTGTGCTTGCGAGGATCAGGACGCTTAACCAGTTCCCATACATTATTCAGCTCAAACTGTTGAAGCTCTTCTTGCATAGCTTGAATCGATTCAGGTTCCATGAAGGCTTCATCAACTTTCTTGGGTTCAGATATTAAGACAAATGCGAAGTGTCCACAGAAATTTGCTAGCTATGTTGCCCTTGAACGAGTGAGTGGACCTGGTGCATTGATGCTATCAATTATTCTCTCAATCTGCACTTCATTTGCAACACGAGGATGTACAGGACGAAGATTTTGCTCTTGTTGATCATTTTCATCGTTAGAAGGATTGTCTTCAGGGTGAGCATTGTCTTCAGGTTGATCAGGTGCGGAGATGATAAGTTCCTCTTCAGGCTGAGCTTCAGAAGGTATGATTTCTCCAGTTCCCATAAGTTTGATTGATTCACTGGATGGAACTTCATCTAGCACATTTGGCAGGTGCTCTCTTTGCGAGCCGTTAGTCTCATCGAACCGCACATCCATAGTTTCAACCACTTTATAGTGAAAGAGGTTGAAGACTCTGTAGGAGTGCGAATCCTTTCCATATCCAAGCATAAAACCTTCATGTGCTTTTGGTGCAAATTTTGAAGTGTGATGTGGATCCTTGATCCAGCACCTGGCACCAAATACTCTGAAGTAACTGACATTTGGCTTCTTGCCAGTAAGGAGCTCATAGGACGTCTTGTTGAGAAGCTTGTGAAGATAAACACGGTTGATGATATGGCATGCAGTATCAATGGCTTCAGGCCAGAACTTTCTTGGAGTCTTGTATTCATCAAGCATCGTCCGGGCCATTTCAATAAGTGTTCTGTTCTTGCGTTCCACGACGCCGTTCTGCTGCGGTGTGTACGGAGCTGAGAATTCATGTGTAATGCCCAAAGTATCAAGATAAGTGTCTAGACCAGTGTTCTTGAATTCAGTGCCATTGTCACTTCTGATGTGCTTGATCTTGATGCCATAGTTGTTCATGGCTCGATTGGCAAAGCGTCTGAAGACATCCTGCACTTCAGTCTTGTAGAGGATTATATGCACCCAAGTATATCTTGAATAATCATTAACAATGACAAAGCCATAGAGACAAGCAGTAGTAGTAAGAGTTGAGTAATGAGTGGGGACCAAAAAGGTCCATGTGGAGTAGTTCGAAGGGTTGAGTCATTATCATGATTGTCTTCGAGGGATGCTTGGCCCTCGTCATCTTTCCTGCTTCACAGGCACCGCATAAGTGATCCTTATTGAACTTGACGCCCTCGATGCCTATGACATGCTTCTTCCTTGCAAGGGTGTGCAAATTCCTCATGCCAGCATGCCCTAGCCTCCGATGCCAGAGCCAGCATTCAGAAGCTTTTGCTAGAAGACATACGGCAAGTTGTGGTCCTGCTGATAAATCTACCACGTACAAATCATCTTTCCAATACCCTTCAAAGACTAGAGACTTGTCAGATTCCATTAGAACAAGGCAACGATATTTTCCAAATATCACAATCATGTTTAAATCACAAAGCATTGAGACAGACATTAAGTTGAAACCAAGGGATTCAACAAGCATCACTTTATCCATGTGTTGATCCCTTGAGATTGCAACTCTACTTAGACCCAATACCTTGCTTTTACCAGTATCATCAAATTTGATGTGACTCTTGTCAGATGGACGTAAGGTTGAGTCCATGAGAAGACTTCGCTTGCCAGTCATGTGATTAGTACACCCACTATCAATAATCCATTCTGAAGCAGCTGGTGTCGTACCCTACAGTGAGTTGGGGGGATGGGCTTCACGGGGAGAATTGTGAAGCATAAACATTTGACGAGCAAGTGGATTATGAAGGCTTAGATCGAGGTTAGGACTAATAGGGCAAGTAGCAAGCGACTCAGGAACAAAATACATAATAAGACCATTTTGGCATTTGATCTTGCGCCCTACAAGATGTTTAAGGTCCCCATCAATAGCTTCATACGAATTTGATTTTCGGCTGGAGACCCTTCCCTGCAAAAGAGAGTTAAGCTTTCTTAGCCACCCACATCTTCAAGGGTGGCTTCGAAGAAATGAGTCTAAGTGCAGCATCTGAGAACTTTGGCTTTGGAGCCCTAGCAAAAAGTCTTGCAGGTGGACAATAGTACTCATAAGAATAAGCGGAGTAGTTCTTGGTCTTATGAACATGGCGGTTTGATGAACCGCGCTCATATTCATAGGCCTGAGTATGGTTTCCCTGCAAAACATTTGCATTAGTGCGACTCAGGTGAGTCCTTGGAATGTATGAAGCCTTTGGACCATATGAAGCCTGTGGTCTGGGGTTTGTCTTCTTCACTTGTGGTGTCATGATGACATTCACAGGAAGATTCTCCAACAACCTTTTCGGCACCTAGACTTTCTTCATAGGTGGCCCATTCCTGCAGTTAGTACCAATATACCTGGCAAACACTTCACCATTCTGATTCTTAAACAGTTTATAGTTTGCATCAAAGGATTCATCAATAACAATGGGATTAGCACAAGTGAAGCCAGACTGGGTGGATGGATCCAGTGAAGGTTCCTTTGCAGGAACCCATGTGGTTTTGGGGTACTGCTCAGGTTTCCAGTAAGAGCCATCAACATTCATTTTCCTTTGGAATCCAACACCCTCTTTCCTAGGGTTTTGGTTCAGGATCTGCCTTTTGAGGACATCACATAGTGTCTGATGCCCTTTGAGACTTTTGTACATCCCTGTTTCAAGCAATGTCTTCAACCTAGCATTTTTATCAGCAATAGTAATGGCATCCTCAGTAGATGGGTTAGTTACCACATCAACAGTTGAAGATATTGCAACAGTAGCAGTAGTAGAACATTCAGCAACAGAAGTAGCATTATCACGCTCAAGGCATTTAAGACATGGTGGTTTAAATCCTTCCTGAGCGGGACTGATCTGTTCAGCGCGAAGTGACTCGTTTTCCTTTTGAAGATCTTCATGAGCCGCTCTCAATTTCTCGAGTTCTTGCTTCCTTTGAAGATAATCATAGGAAAGCTTTTCATGAGTTGTTGAGAGCGTTTCATGACGACTTTCAAGTTCCTCATACTTAACATGAAGATTTTTTATGTCTTCAATTAAGGACTGAGATCGAGTCATTTCAGCGTCCAACAGATCATCGCTTTTGTCTAATAGTTTTTGAATATGTTCCATAGCTTTCTGTTGTTTAGTGGCAAGGGAAGAAATTTTTGCATAGCTGGATCCAAATTCATCACCAGATTCATCATCGCTGGATTCAGATAGATAGCATTCAGTTACCTTAGCATCTTTTGCCATAAGGCATGATGCAGAAGATGATGATTCTGGTTCGAATGTCATCACTTTGAGAGATTCCTTAAAGTCCTCAAACCAAGGATCATGACGAGTTCGATGACCTTCATAGACCTCAGAGAGACGGTCCCAGATAAGCTTCGCATGATTGAGATGCATGATATTCCTGAACTAATTTTGAGACAGACAGGAGCAGATGACGTCCTTCGCCGTGAGGTTGAGAAGAGTGTACTTGCGAATGTCATCAGCTTCCGCCATCTTGCACAGATCGGTCAGACCAATCTCAGTGACGGTCCACAGCTCGCTGTTCATCGCCATGAGGCGCTTCTTCATCATGGCCTTCCACTTGGGATACTCGTGACCGTCAAAGATGGGGCAAGACACAGTCTTCATTTCTGTGGTCGACATAACTAAAACTCCAGGCGGTTAAACCAAAATCACACAGAATAAGGGAGTACCTCGCTTTGATACCAATTGAAAGTGCGTTATATCGACTAGAGGGGGGGGTGAATAGGTTATTTTTATGAAAGTCTTCAAAACATGGGAGTTTTGAAGACAAACGATAGAAATGAACCTATAACCATGCAGCGGAAGGTAGACTACCCTAGACAAGCCATAGTCAAGTATTCAATGAAGTGAAAGCACAAAGACTAACAACAGCTAGGCAGTACGGATCAGGATGGAAGATAATATGAAACCAATCTAAACAAACAGTCACACAGTAAAGACAAATGGACAATGCAAATAGGCAATGACTTCACAAGGACCAACTGTAAATAAAGAGATGGGAAGGATAGAACCAGTGAGCTTGGTGAAGACAAATATTTGGTAGACCAGTTCCAACTGCTGTGACAGTTGTACGTCTGGTTAGGGCGGCTAGGTATTTAAACCTGAGGACACACAGTCCCGGACACCCAGCCTGAACACGCAGCTCAGGACACTCAATCCTCACCGTATTCCCCTTGAGCTATGGTCACACAGACCTCGCCCAATCACTCTGGTAAGTCTTCAAGGTAGACTTCCAAACCTTCACAGACTTCGTTCACCGGCGATCCACAATGACTCTTGGATGCTCAGAACGCGACGTCTAACCGGCTGGAGGATTCATAGTCCTCAAGTGTAATAAGTCTTCAGATCACACAGACAGGAAGACTTAAGTGATGCCTAACACTCTTTGGCTTTGGGTGTTTAGGGCTTTATCCTTGCAAGGAATTCTCTCTCAAAGGCTTCGAGGTGGGTTGCTCTCAAATGACAAAAGCCGTGTACTAACTCTGAGCAGCCAACCATTTATGGTTGTAGGGGGTGGGCTATTTATAGCCACTAGGCAACCCGACCTGGTTTGTCCGAAATGACCCTTGGTCACTAAGGAACTAACACATGTTCCAACGGTCAGATTTCAAACACACACGACAACTTTACTTGGACTACAAGCAAAGCTGACTTATCCAACTCTGGACAAGATTTGCTCTCATAGTCTTCACTCGAAGACATAGGATTTTGGTTAAGCATCACTTCAGTCATTTTGACTGGTTCTCTTGGACCCCACTTAACAGTACGGTGGTTCCTATGACTCAACAAATAAAAACACAGAACGACGAAACTGCTAAATCTTCGCGCTCCATAGTCTTCACGCGATGTCTTCTCTTATCATAGTCTTCAATGTGAATGTCTTCACATACCACCTCTGACTTCAATGTCTTCATACATTTTTAGGGGTCATCTCTGGTAGGAAAACCGAATCAATGAGGGACTTCTACCTCTGTTATCCTGCAATTCTCACAAACACATTAGAACCTCAACTAGGTTTGTCGTCAATACTCCAAAACCAGCTAGGGGTGGCACTAGATGCACTTACAGTGAGTCTCTCTCAAAAGGTGTGTACAGAAAGGATGATTGTGGTAAACTAAAAAGAAAAGACTCAAATCATACAAGACTCTCCAAGCAAAACACATATCATGTGGTGAATAAAAATATAGCTCCAAGTAATGTTACCGATGGACGAAGACGAAAGAGGGGATGCCTTTCGGGGCATCCGCAAGATTAGGCTTTTTGGTATCCTTGAATTTTCCTTGGGGTGCCATGGGCATACCCAAGCTTAGGCTCTTTCCACTCCTTGTTCCATAATCCATCAAATCTTTACGCAAAACTTGAAAACTTCACAACACAAAACTTAAATAGAAAATCTCGTGAGCTCCGTTAGCGAAAGAAAACAAAACACCACTTCAAGGTACTGTAATGAACTCATTCTTGATTTATATTGGTGTTAAACCTACTGTATTCCAACTTCTCTATGGTTTATAAACTCTTTTACTAGCCATAGATTCATCAAAATAAGCAAACAACACACGAAAAACAGAATCTGTCAAAAACAGAACAGTCTGTAGTAATCTGTATCCAACGCAAACTTCTGGAACCCAAAAAATTCTAAAAACATTGCTGGACGTGAGGAATTTATCTACTAATAATCTGCAAAAATAATTAACTAAATAGCACTTTCCAAATAAAAATGGCAGCAGTTCTCGTGAGCGCTAAAAGTTTCTGTTTTTACAGCAAGATCAAAAAGACTTTCCCCAAGCCTTCACGGCTCTACTAGGCACAAACACTAATTAAACACAAAAAACACAACCAAAACAGAGGCTAGATAAATTATTTATTACTAAACAGGAGCAAAAAGCAAGGAATAAAAATAAAATTGGGTTGCCTCCCAACAAGCGCTATTGTTTAACGCCTCTAGCTAGGCATAAAAGTGAAGATAGATCTAGGTATTGCCATCTTTGGTATTAGGAAAGAAAAGAGAAAAATTCTTTTCTATAGAATTTATCTTTCTATTTTGAGATAGCACATGGCCATTAATGGTGGGAGAAAGATTAAGCACGTTACGGAAATTGGCATCTAATCTATCCTTCCTTTCTTTGATAATTTCATTTTGATAAAAGCGCAAAAGAGAGGTAGATTCAACCTTCTCATTCATGGGGTCACTACTAGGGAAAAGCCTAGCAGCAACGCGGGTTTTGGGCCTATTAGTAGCGCGGGGACCTGCACTACTAATAAGGCGCTACAGCTAACGTATAGCAGTAGCGCCTGTTGTCCCACGCTACTGCTATACATGAATAGCTGTAGCGCTCTTTAGAAAAGGGCGCTGCTAACATTATCTGCAGCGCTGTTTACTGGGAAGCGCTACTGGTAAGGCGACGCTACTGCTAAATTTTCCCCACTCGCTACTACTAGTTTTATTAGTTTTTTTCCTGCATATTTGTTTTGTATTTGTTTTATATTTGAATAGGCTTTATACAATAATCTTTAGCATATCATACACATACAAATGTAATCATAGCATATACATACAATTAATCTCATCAAATCATGTCATCATCATAATTATCATCCAACACAAAGTGGTCTCTCGTCATCATCTCAAAAATAGCGATACAAGTCTCGATTACTTGCAAATACATCATCATCCATCTAAACAATGATATACGCGAGAAGAGCTATCACTTTCAGTACATGAGTTCGTATCCCTCTCTCGCATTAGCGTGAACCTAAACTAACTACTGCCTGTCGCTCGGAAACCGGAAACCGGTACACCTGGGCCTGACACTCCGGCCACTTGTCTTATATATACTCCTGGCGTAGCACTTCTTTGCCATCTATGATCTATGCACCTGCATCGTCACATGAGTCGATGATATGCAACATATATAGTTGAGCAACAGAAAGAGACCGACTTGGCAAAAATAGAAACAACATATCATAAGCATAAATAACAAAGTTCATCATACCCCAAAATGCCCTAACTAGAGTGATTTTCTCTAGTCGAGGAGGAGGACGGTTTAATTACATCACAAATAAAGTTTCACCATGCATAACTCAAAGCTTTTTCATACAGAAAGTGACACATTGTCATATATCGACAATCACTCCAACATGTCGTTCCATCCATCCAAGTCAGGGAGATAGTCCTTGAGCTTAGTGAAAGGCTTCATGTCGAGACGCTGAGAGGCTATCCATGTTCGGACCTCTTCCCGCGACATTTGTCCTTCTCCGTAGAACATCCCTGTTTTTCCGACGACCTCCTTCATGATGATTTGGGCAAGTTCGCGCTGGATGTTATAGAAGTCAGCTCGAAGTCAATGATCCTCGATATCTCCTATGTCCTTTGCCCATTGCAGAATATGGGCATCGCCGGATCTAGGTGACATGCGAAGGTTCTGGTGATCCCGTCTGTACTCCAGCATGTGGTGTAGGACATAGAATCCATCATTAAGAGAATCGTTCGGTTGCTGGATGCAACAGAAGTCGGTCTTATGGCCGAAGGCGGCCCTGCCGCCCCTTGTCTTCTTGTCCCTGGCCTCTCCACTCCTTGCTTGGTAGTAAAACATAGCACTATCGAGAACATCCTTGATGTGGGTGTAATCCTTTTTGTGAATGTTCTTCGACGAGTCCAAGTAAAGAGCGTGGGAGAATCGGGGGTAGAGGATGATGAGGACGGCGCGCCCGCCGCTGCGCAAAATAAGTACACCTCAAATTAATTAGCCTCCACCGTGCAAATGAATGATTGAAATCGAAGGAAGGATAGCAGCGCGGATGACTTACACGGGATGATAAGGCATGAGAATCGCCTCCTTGTCCTTATTGGCGAGCATGAAATTGACGATGTAATCCCTCGCGTATTCATGGTGCTCTGCGCAGACTCCCAAGAAGCCCTCGTGCATGTAGTACGGGTCAGCGACACAGATATTAGATATCTGCTCAACCCCGATGATGTAGTTCATGTGCAAGGCATAAAGGCGGACAAACATAAAATCCAGCTTCTTCACGTGAAACATGTCGAATATGTAATCGAATCGGAGGAAGAACTTATCCGCGGGGAAGCTATCGATGTACGACATTTGCCGCGGAACGTTAACCACGTAGAGTGGGTATCTCGGATCTATCGAGGCGATGAGGCCTTTCCCTACCCACAGCACATCGTCATGAAGTCTCCTTAGATCGCCGAATCTGGCCCATAGCGCTGTTGCAGGTAGGATTGGTTGACCGGGGATATGCCATTTATCCGCATCGGGGATATCTATATGGTCCTGAAGCCAAGGCTGCTGAGGCGGCTGGATCATAGAATCAGCTTTTTTGCCTTTCCTCACTCTCTTCCTAGACTTCTTTACTACCGGAAGGTCGTCCATAATACGTTGAGACAGCAATTCAGGCACCGAATCATGACACTCAAACCCTAAGGAGGCGCCAGTATAGACATACTGTTCAGTGCCATCGTCGTCCTCATCCTCATCCATGGCGACATCATCAGCGACTAATGGAGCCTCCTCCTTACCCCGTCCGCTATCACCCAACCCGACACCCGACGCTAATTGGGTAGGTGGGGTGTTGATGTTCATACCTTGCTGAGGCTGCGTGCTCGTGGGTGCGCTCCCGGCCGCCTCCAGACGAAGCAGACTCTTTGGCCACAATAGGACCCACCAATTGCAACAATCACCAAGCCGCCGCGGTGTCTCATCGTCATCCCCCGCTAGTATTGGAGGAGGCAAATTCTCATGGCCCGGTTTGACACTGGCCACGGAAACCTTGAAGACGTTCGGGGGGATCGGCCGGCTGTGAAACAATGGTTCCTTCGGCTTCATTATCGTCGCATTCCCCACGTCCACCTTCTGGTCGCCGATGGTGTACAATATGGTGCACGGGGTTTCGTCGGCCTGCAAAGAAAAGTCTGCGATGTGAGACATCCGAAAGGCAACGAAAACGGGAGATTATACATTTATATTGAATGGGGCCGGTGTGACCGATACCGTGAGGGCGTCGAGCTCAGCCAAAGACGAAGCACCACCGAGCACGTCCGGTGCGGGAGCCGGTGCGGGAGCAGGTGCGGGAGCCGATGCGGGAGTAGGTGCGGGAGCCGATGCGGGAGCAGGTGCTGGTGCTGGTGCAACGCTAGTCGAGCTGCTCCCCAAGAAGTCAGCAAGGGGAAAGTCCTCTACATTTTTTTCTGGATGTTGACTTGTCCAAGTGAAAACGCCCGTCACCAAGGAAGTAGACAAATCTGCAGCCACCTGTTTTGCGGCAGCTACCACTGTTGCGACTGTCTGAGATGATTTCTTCTCAACCGCAATCTCAACCTTCTTGTCGATGTTTTCTTCAGTCAACCTTTGTCTTTCCTTTCTCTCCTCCATGGTCTCACGGTAGTACTTCTTCCATGTGGCGCCGTCTCCGACACCGTGCACGCGTCCATATGATGGTCGAGTATCCACTGGTTGTCGTTTCAATATGTTCAACGCCCGGTTGAATGGAGTGTCCCACTTGGTCCTCGGCAATGCCTCAGACGGCGAGTCGCTTTCGGCCGCAATCTGGTGCTGCTCTCTCTGCAAAAGGCACAAGGATCGTTTACAAATATGATTAACGTGTGCAGTCGAATTGATCAGAAACTAAAATTACCAGCAGTCTCATGAACTCCGTAATGACTGGTTTTGTCTCGTAAACCTTCTTCACTGGGTCCCAACGGTGCCGGGCCCTGAGGACGTCGCGCTCCTGTGGGACGGTGAAATCCGCCAAGGGGTCTGGGATGCCCAGAGTCGCGGCTTCCGCATCCTCCTTGGCCCATTTGGACCTCTTTCCGCCGTAACCACGACATCCGAGGTGGTGGCTCCCAATGTTCCTCTCTTGAAGCCCCTTCATGTACTTAGACTTTTTTTGGCAGCTTCGGCCTCGCAAGCCTCCTTGAATATTTGAAACAGCTCTTCCGTGATTGTCAGATTATCCTTTACAATCTCGGAGTAGGGTTCCTTCTTGTCGATGATCTTTGCTTTCACTCGATTTTTCCAGGCGGCCAACACGTCGCTAAACTTGGTCATGGCGTGTTTGTTTATCTTCTTCATTGCCGGGTCCTCATCTGGATCTTTATAATCCTTCTCATTTCGGCCCGGGGACAAGAATATCTGGTGAAACTTCTTTAGGAGGGAGCTCCTCATATTTTCTATCTTCTGTAGTTTCTCATCGTTGATGGTGGCGGTTGTCCGTACGATGCAGCCTAGCTGATTGTCGTAGCATTGACGCGCTTCCTCGGGCGCCTTTGGCTCAAAATTGCCGTCGTCCACCTCTATGACCACCAGTCTAGTAGTCCTGAGTTTGTTAGGAGGCCGTTGCCTCTTTGCTTTCGGTTCTACACCGGCTCCGCTCCCCGAGGCAGCGCCGGTCTCAGTCTCAGCGCCGGTCTCGATGCCGGTCTGAGTCTCAGCGCCAGTCTCAGTCTCAGCGCCGGTCTCGATGCCGGTCTGAGTCTCAGCGCCAGTCTTAGTCTCAGTCTCGATGCCGGTCTGAGTCTCAGTGCCGGTCTCGATGTCGGCAAGGCTAAAATATTCGTCTGCCGCCTAGTAGACGTCGTCGCATTCACCAGAACCCTGTCCTTCATCATTGCTAGCCATGTTTACTATGTTTAAGTCTAGTCAATTAATTCTAGACCTAATAAAATGAATAATGACATAAAAAGGCCTATTGTTTTGCAGGAATGTTGACTCCTTCCCGGTGTGGCAAATCCCGAGCACTCGATATGTCCTAGTTTGTAGCACAAGCACTACAAGAAATATGTCAACTTGTGACCTTGACTATTGGTCACTGAAAGGTCATTGTTTTTCATTTGCGACCTTTTTGTGACCAAAAACAGAAGGTCAAAAGCCGGCAGTCGTAAACTGAAATTAACGACCAAAATATGCCTATTGTTTTGTTTTGGTCACTAGCAGCCTCCCCAGGCCACGTAGGCATCCGACGTGGCAATCTGATGTGGCACAAGAATCAGCCCGGTCCAATTTGATTTTCTACATGGGCCTAGCCCAACAATTCAGCCCATTTATATTTTTTTGCTGCTAATTTTGGTGAACTACACGGGCCAAGCCCTACAATTTGGCCTTTTTATTTTCTGGGCCATGGCCTTTTTGTACTAGCAGTTTTAGTTTTCTTTTTTTATAAAATGGGTCCATTAGTCAAACAGGTCCCACTTGTCAGGTTCTGATAAATGGGTCCCAGCTATTAGGCTCAGATTCTTCATATTTCAATTTGACATCATATTTGGATTTCATAGTAAGAAAATAACCAGTACTTAAATAGGCAAGCAGAAAACACACATAGTTATTCAAATAACAATAGCCAGATTCACTACAAGCTCTACAAATGACACGTAATACAAGCTCTAATGTATACAATGCTTTACAAGCTCTACAAATGCAAAGCTCTATAGTACTTTACAAGCTCTCCAAGTAATGTTACAAGCTCTACAAGTGTTTTCTTCTTCAGCATGGAGCTCCTTCAACAATGATCAAATGTCCTCACGGACAGACATAGTCAGAACTGGGCTGACAGAAATACAACATGACTTCCACAGTCGCCCTGTTACATGAATCGGATGAGAAGAATCAGAAAAACTAGAGCCAATATAATATGAACATTCCATTCAAAAAAGTAGTAAAGGAGTAAAGGACAATGATTTATATAATGATAAACATATTTCAGCTAGTACCAAGCTTTTTTGGCCGAGCTAGTTAAAATGAGATATTCATACAAGACAATAGAGACTATATGAATATGCATGGCACAACTGCAGGTCCTGGTTACTGGCTACACATGTAACACCAATAAATGGATAGAACAATAACGTGAACAACTCCAGATTACACACAAAGCTCTATCTATAGTGCCAGCTATGGATAAAATCATGCACACTCCCAACAGAACTCAGTCACACAGTATAATTCCGACTATAATATAACCAGAGAACTAAAGATTCTACGTACTTAGAACTCAACTAATAAGTGAGAATGATCTGATTGTATGCAAACAATCTTGTTTTATTTGTTTATATTACTAAAACAGACATATCTTCCTTTATGTGAAGAAGTCTGCTTCCTTCTTTAGTTAGTAGTAATCGTTCCATGCAAATCAACCATGTGTGTATGCTTGATCATGGTTTGGAGATTACACACATAGAGGAACAGAATCCTAAACAAAATAGTAACAAACAGCGGTGGGTGCTCAACCTATTTACCATACACAAGCAACACTTAAATCATAGCATGTGCATATACTTGTGTCACATCAGGGGGTTCAGAATGTACTCAACATAATCTAATAAAAAGGATTGGGAGCAGAGGGAGAGGGAGGTGGAGATGGACGTGCTACATGTTGCTGCGGTGGTGCCTCTTGGTGGTCGTGCTTGAACTCCTCCTGAAGCTGCTCACTAACCTGCAAGACAAACAAGACCATGGGTGAGCTGCAGCACAGGCACATACATTAAGTGAAGATAAGGAGAAGAACCTGGAAGAAGAGAGGTGCTCTGCCCTCCGTCCGTGTCCGTCCTCCTCCTCCATGCCGATGTCGAACAACCTCCGCTCGTCGCTCGCAAGCACCATGCGCCTTGGTTGGCCATGACGCCCTTGTCCTCTGTTGCACGGATTAAAACCAAAGAATCAGTACAGCTACACTGGCACATAATACAGGCATGGTTCAGTTGAGATCTACTAAACTACATCATCATAGGAACGATGAGCAGTTTTAGATCTTAAAAACTAATGTTCCATGCATAGTCTTAGTGCTCCATCAAAGAATCAACTAAATTTTCTCTCAATCATCCAAACAAAGTTTAGGGAAACCCAAACATGAACAAGCACTTATTGTGCAGGACACATAGCTATTTTGTAAGCACTCAGTGTGGATATGTGTGCTAAATGTATTGTGCACAAAAAGGTGATGCTCCCAACAGCCCAATATTATGACTACTACAGTTCAGATTTTGATAATAAGACTAACATGTGTGGACGCTGCGGAGCAGCCATGGAGTCTGACGGATCAACAAGCGTGTAACAACATAAACAACAATAGTTTATGTTGGGCTTGCTCCCCTCTTCTCCTGCTCGTTGTTTTTCTCCTGGGCTTGCTCCTTCTTCTCCTGGGCGTGCTCCTTCTTCTCCTACAACAGCAGCAACAGCAGGTTAATGACAACAGTAGTTTGACAATAGCAGCAGGTCAATAAATAAAAAACAGTTACTAAATCTGACTAATACTACAAAAACAACAAAGCATTTAGTCCCAAACTAAATCAGATGCATTCTTTCTTTGTCCTTTTTGATGATTAGAAATGCTCAGGTTTTGAAGTGCCAACGGTTCTGGTTATCAACAAGGTAGATTGCACACCATTTGTTTCAGGAGAAGAGTTTGAGAAATTCAGTGGAATTTTCAGAAACCATCTGAGCACTACACCATGAACAAAGCCAGCTAATTTGATTCACTAGTACACATTTAGCACACCGTCAGGCTTTATGGATCAAAATAATTTGATGTGAACATGATAGCTAGCTGGTACCAGTAGCGATGCTCCTGTTCTTGTGCTGACAGCGACGCATAACCAGCAGTCAGATTCAGGGCGCGTGTGTGCCCAAACAGGAAAGAGATCGTCACCACTTATGAGTACATGACTAAACGAAACACCCAAAAGGTGGTGTCCCCATCACATAGCCAAGAAGATGAGACTGAACATGTGAGGTGGCACCGCAAACGCCATTGGTGATCTGGCGGGCGGCGCAAGAGCAGGGGAGGAACCCGGTCGGTTGGATGCGTGGGTGGGTGGGCGGGATTGGTGGGTACCTATGACGACGACGGTGAGTCTGGCGACGCAGATGTCCTCGGTTTGAACCGTAGCCACCTCCGTCTTGATCTTCAAGGGAATCACCTGACCGCACATACACACACGCATCAAACATGGAGGGTCACACATATGCATAATGCCTCGCGAAATCTCGAGCAAATCGAACGGGGGCAGAGAAGATCTAGCGACTCACCAGCCCGGGGGCTTGGTCGGGCAGCGCCATGCCCAGCTTGGACCCCGCGTCGACGACCATCGCCTCCATGCCCGGCAGCGGGTGTAGGTGTTTAGATGCGCATGTCGGCGAGCCAGCCGGCCACAACGACGTGGCTGCTGGGTGGCGGAGGACCTGCCGGGGGGAAGGACCTGTCGATCTGGATCTGGATCTGAGTCGAGTGGGAGAGAGAGAAGGGGACGAGGATCTGAGATGGGGAGGGAAGGTGTGGCAAAGGTGGGTGGCGGCGAGGGGAGGTGTGGCAGAGGTGGGTGGCGGCGAGGGGAGGTGTGGGTGGCGGCTAGGGCGCGGGGAGGCAAAGCGAGAGGCGTGGTTGAGAGGTTGCAGAGGAAGGAGGAGGCAGCGGGGAGGGGGTTGCGGTGGATCTGGCCGGCGACAGTGTTCGGAGGGAAGGGGGAGGGGGTCGAGGCCGGCGGCGAGCGGCGGTGGATGGCGGCGAGGGGAGGGGAGGGATCTGGATCGGGGAACGCTAGGGTTCGCTGCGCGGGGGAGTGAGAGGAGTGGTGTGCGGGGAGAGAGGAGCTAGCAATGGATGGGTGTGCGTGGGTGAGAGGGTGAGGGGGTGTGGGCCGTTGGATATGAGGGTATCCGACGGTCTCTAATGCTTGATCCACGTGACATGCCCATAGACCAATCAGAACAAAGTATAAGTTTTGACGACGTTATGACCATCTAAATTGGTCGTAAGATTAACAATAGGCGGCTGCTACCAGTCAGCCAGATGATTTTGTCTACAAAACATCTGCGGCGTGCCAAGAGCTCCAACATAGCACCACGGTGCCCGGCGAAGCTCCATTGCAGTGTCGGGGAGCTCCAACGCAGCACCACCCCTTCTCTTCTTATAACTAGATGTAGTTTCGTACTAGGTGGGATTTTTGCCGATTCATTAGTAAGCCGGTCAAATTTTAACTACAGCTACCTCATATTTTGTTTAAATGATCTCATATTGTGCACAAGGGTGCATATTGGAATGGCAAACAATGTTGCGTAAGGAAGTTTTCATTTTCTTTGGACGAAAAATTCATTTTTCATTTTTCGAGCGTCCAAAATGAGGTTTGTTTGTGAAGAACCTACCAAATAATTGTTGCAAAATTGGACCAAATCAATTTTATAAAATACTAGGTCATATTTAATGCACAATTGACCAAATGGTTGGATGTCAAAAGTTTTGAACCACCTTTGGTGAAAAAGACAAATTTCCGTCGATTCAGGAGGAAGCGGGTCAAATTTGAACTGCAGCTGCCTCATAGTTTGCTCTTTAATTTTTTCAAAAATCATTTCTAGGTACATAAGTATCTATTTAATTAGAGAAACACCAAAAAAATTCCAAGATTCAACCACTAGCTAGGAACGGTCATTTCCGCCGTTTTGACCGCATTTTGAAACGGACATAAAAAATTCAAAAAAATCAAAAAATTGGAAAACCTCCGCATTGTGTCATCATATGTGGCCAAGTTACCAGAAAAAATTATAAACTTGTAATACGGTAATTATTTTAAAAAGTGTTCTCAGAAATGAGCTATCATGCGTGAAGATTCATGGCTTTCAAGCCAAATGATCACTCTTATGGCCATATTCATGGCATAGTTTGTTCAAATGATCTCATATTGTGCACAAGGGTGCATCTTAGAATTCCAAACAATGTTGCCTAAGGGAGTTTTCATTTTATTTGCACGGAAAATTCATTTTCTATTTTTTGAGTGCCCGAAATGAGGTTTTTTTCTGAAGGACCTACCATATATTTGTTGCAAAATTGTACCAAATCAATTTTCTAAAATACTAGGACATATTTAATGCACAATTTACCAAATGCTTGGGTGTCAAAAGTTTTGAACCACCTCTCATGAAAAAGACAAATTTCTGTCGATTCAGTAGGAAGCAGGTCAAATTTGAACTGCAGAATCACAAACTTTAACACAAGTATTCTTTAAATTCACAACTACTCAACTAGCATGACTTTAATATTATCACCTCCATATCTCAAAAAAATTATCATGCTTCAATCTTTTCTTAGTATTCAACACATTCAAAAGAAAGTTTCACAAATCTTGAGTACCAAGCATATTATTATTAAGCAAATTACCATGCTATTAAGAGACTCTCAAAATAATTTAAGTGAAGCATGAGAGATCAATAGTTTCTTTAAAACAAATCCACCACCGTGCTCTAAAAGATCTAAGTGAAGCACATAGAGCAAAATTATAACGCTCAAAAGATATAAGTGAAGCACATAGAGCAAAATTAACTAGCTCAAAAGATATAAGTGAAGCACATAGAGTAAAACTACTTAGCTCAAAAGATATAAGTGAAGCACATAGAGCAAAACTACTTAGCTCAAAAGATATAAGTGAAGCACATAGAGTATTCTATCAAATTTTAATTCATGTATTTATCTCTCCAAAGGTGTGTACAGCAAGGATGATTGTGGCATACTAAGAAACAAAGACACAAATAATACAAGACGCTCCAAGCAAAACACATATCATGTTGGTGAATAAAAATATAGCTCCAAGTAAATTACCGATGGAAGTGGACGAAGAGGGGGTGCCTTCTGGGGCATCCCCAAGCTTTGACTTCTTGGTGTCCTTGGATTATCTTGGGGGTGCCATGGGCATCCCCAAGCTTAGGCTCTTGCCACTCCTTGTTCCATGATCCATCAAAAGAATTCACCCAAAACTTGAAAACTTCACAACACAAAACTCAAAATAGAAAACTCGTGAGCTCCGTTAGCGAAAGAAAACAAAAGACCACTTCAAGGTACTGTAATGAACTCATTATTTTTTTATATTGGTGTTAAACCTACTTTTTTCCAACTTCTCCATGGATTATAAACTATTTTACTAGCCATAGATTCATCAAAATAAGCAAACAACACACGAAAAACAGAATCTGTCAAAAACAGAACAGTCTGTAGTAATCTGTAGCTAGCGCAAGATCTGGAACCCCAAAAATTCTAAAATAAATTTCTGGACGTGAGGAATTTATCTATTAATTATCTTAAAAAAGAATTAACTAAATATCAGTCTTCAAATAAAAATGGCAGTAGTTCTCGTGAGCGCTAAAGTTTCTGTTTTTTTACAGCAAGTTCAACAAGACTTTCCCCAAGTCTTCCCAACGGTTCTACTTGGCACAAACACTAATTAAACACAAAAAACACAACCAAAACAGAGGCTAGATAATTTATTTATTACTAAGCAGGAGCAAAAAGCAAAGAATAAAAATAAAATTGGGTTGCCTCCCAACAAGCGCTATCGTTTAACGCCCCTAGCTAGGCAAAAAAGCGAGGATAGATCTAGGTATTGCCATCTTTGGTAGGCAATCCATAAGTGGCTCTCATGATAGTTTCATATGGTAATTTTATTTTCTTTCTTGGAAAGTGTTCCATGCCCTTTTTAATGGAAATAGAAATCTAATATTCCCTTCCTTCATATCAATAATCGCACCAACCGTTCTAAGGAAAGGTCTACCAAGAATAATAGGGAAAGAAGGATTGCAATCTATATCAAGAACAATGAAATCTACGGGCACATAATTCCTATTTGCAAAAATAAGAACATCATTAATCCTTCCCATAGGTTTCTTAATAGTGGAATCCGCAAGATGCAAGTTTAGAGAGCAAAAATCACGGAAATCTAGTAAATCACACAAAGTCTTGGGAATAGTAGAGACACTAGCACCTAAATCACACAAAGCATAAAACTCATGATATTTAATTTTAATTTTAATAGTTGGTTCCCACTCATCATAGATTTTTATAGGGATAGAAACTTTAAACTCAAGTTTTTCTTCATAAGATTGCATCAAGGCATCAACAATATGTTCGGTGAAGGCTTTATTTTGACAATAAGCATGTGGAGAATTTAGCACGGATTGCAACAAGGAAATACAATAAATTAAAGAGTGACTTTCAGAATTAAATTCCTTGAAATCCAATATAGTGGGTTTAGCAACATCTAGATTTTTATTTCTTTCAATCCCACTTTCATCAATTTCATCATTAAGATCTAAATACTCCGAATTTTTAGAACGCCTTCTAGGTAAAGGAAGATCATATTCAGTTTCATCAAGATTCATATTGCAAAACAAGGATTTAATAGGGGACACATCAATAACTTTTAGATCTTCATCTTGATTTTCATAGGAATTGGAGGAACACGCTTTAATAAAGGCATCTTTGGAAGCACGCATCCTAGCGGTTCTTTCCTTGCACTCATCAATGAAAATTCTCATGGCTTTGAGACTCATTGATATCATGCTTAGGAGGAATAGATCTAAGCTTTAAAGAATCAACCTCAAGAGAAATTCTATCAATGTTCCTAGCCAAATCATCAACTTTAAGCAATTTATCTTCAAGCAAAGCACTAAAATTCTTTTGTGAATTCATAAACTCTTTAACACTATTCTCAAATTCAGAGGGCATCTTATTATAATTTACATAAGAGTTGTTGTAGGAATTCCCATAATTATTAGAAGGATTACTAGGATATGGCCTAGGATTAAAATTCCCTCTATAAGCATTGTTACCAAAATTATTCCTATCAACAAAATTCACACCCATAGATTCATTTTTATTCTCAATCAAAGTAGACAAAGGCATATCATTAGGATCAGAAGAAACACTCTTAGTAGCAAATAATTTCATAAGTTCATCCATCTTTCCACTCAACACATTAATTTCTTCTATCGCATGCACCTTTTTATTAGAAGATCTTTCAGTATGCCATTGAGAATAATTAACCATAATATTATCTAGGAGTTTAGTAGCATCTCCTAAAGTGATTTCCATAAAAGTGCCTCCCGCGACAGCATCTAAAAGATTTCTAGAAGCAAAATTCAATCCGGCATAAAATTTTTGTATGATCATCCACAAATTCAAACCATGAGTAGGGCAATTACGTATCATTAATTTCATTCTCTCCCAAGCTTGTGCAACATGTTCATGATCAAGTTGTTTAAAGTTCATAATATCGTTTCTAAGAGAGATGATCTTAGCGGGAGGAAAATACTTAGAGATAAAAGCATCTTTGCACTTGTTCCATGAATCAATACTATTCTTAGGCAAAGACGAAAACCAAGCTTTGGCATGATCTCTAAGCAAAAAAGGAAATAGTTTCAATTTAACGACATCATTATCGACATCTTTTTTCTTTTGCATATCACATAAATCAACGAAGCTATTCAGATGAGTAGCAGCATCTTCACTAGGAAGGCCGGCGGATTGATCTTTCATAACAAGATTCAACAAAGCAGTATTAATTTCACAAGATTCAGCATCGGTAAGAGGAGCAATCGTAGTGCTAAGGAAATCATTATTATTGGTATTGGTGAAGTCACACAATTTAGTATTATCTTGAGCCATCGCGACAAACAAGCAAACTAACACACGAGCAAACAAGAGCAAACGGGCAAAAGAGGCAAATAGAGAGGGAGGATAGAGAGAGAGGGCGAATAAAATGGCAAGGGTGAAGTGGGGGAGAGGAAAACGAGAGGCAAATGGCAAATAATGTAATGTGAGAGATAGGGATTGTGATGGGTACTTGGTATGTTAACTTTTTGCGTAGACTCCCCGGCAACGGCGCCAGAAATTCTTCTTGCTACGTCTTGAGCTTGTGTTGGTTTTCCCCGAAGAGGAAGGGATGATGCAGTAGAGTAGCGTAAGTATTTCCCTCAATTTTTGAGAACCAAGGTATCAATCTAGTAGGAGGCCACGCTCAAGTCCCTCGTACCTGCACAAAGCGATAGCTACTCGCAACCAACGCGATTAGGGGTTGTCAATCCCTTCACGGTCACTTACGAGAGTGAGATCTGATAGATATAATATTTTTGGTATTTTTGGTATAAAGATGCAAAGTAAAAAGTAAAGGCAAAGTAAAAAGGAAAGCAAGATTAAAGGGATGGAGATTGATATGATGAGAATAGACCCGGGGGCCATAGGTTTCACTAGTGGCTTCTCTCAAGAGCATAAGTATTCTACAATGGGTGAACAAATTACTGTTGAGCAATTGATAGAATTGAGCATAGTTATGAGAATATCTAGGCATGATCATGTATATAGGCATCACGTCCGTGACAAATAGATCGAAACGATTCTGCATCTACTACTATTACTCCACTCATCGACCGCTATCCAGCATGCATCTAGAGTATTAAGTTAAAAACAGAGTAACGCCTTAAGCAAAATGACATGATGTAGAGAGATAAATTCATGCAATATGAAATAAACCCCATCTTGTTATCCTCGATGGCAATGATGCAATACGTGTCTTGCTGCCCCTTCTGTCACTGGGTAAGGACACCACAAGATTGAATCCAAAGCTAAGCACTTCTCCCATGGCAAGAACTACCAATCTAGTTGGCCAAATAAAACGGATAATTCGAAGAGACTTGCAAAGATAACTAATCATACATAAAAGAATTCAGAGAAGATTCAAATATTATTCATAGATAGACTTGATCATAAACCCACAATTCATTAGTCTCAACAAACACACCGCAAAAAGAAGATTACATCGAATAGATCTCCACAAGAGAGGGGGAGAACTTTGTATTGAGATTCAAAGAGAGAGAAGAAGCCATCTAGCTACTAACTATGGACCCGAAGGTCTGAGGTAAACTACTCACACTTCATCGGAGGGGCTAGGATGATGTAGAAGCCCTTCGTGATGAAGGCCCTCTTTCGGCGGAGCTCTGGAACAGGCCCCAAGATGGGATCTCGTGGATACAGAAAGTTGCGGCGGTGGAATTAGGTTTTTGGCTCCTGTTCTAATCATTTGGGGGTACGTAGGTATATATAGGAGGAAGGAGTATGTCGGTGGAGCATCGAGGGGCCCACGAGGCAGGGGGCGCGCCCTAGGGGGGGCGCCCCCCATCCTCGTGACCTCCTCTTTGACCCCCTAGAGTAGGGTCCAAGTCTCCTGGATCACGTTCGGTGAGAAAATCACGTTCCCGGAGATTTTATTCCGTTTGGACTCCTTTTGATATTCTTTTTCTCCGAAACACTGAAATAGGCAAAAAAACAGCAATTCTGGGCTGGGCCTCCGGTTAATAGGTTAGTCCCAAAAATAATATAAAAGTGGAAAATAAAGCCCAATATAGTCCAAAACAGTAGATAATATAGCATGGAGCAATCAAAAATTATAGGTATGTTGGAGACGTACCAACGACGACGACGCTGTTTCTCCGTTCCGACCCAGCCATGTCAACGAGCCCTCGCCATATGTATGCGCGAGTAGGCATTCGAGACCCCGCCCGTATGTACACATACGTGGCCGTATTTTCTTTCTTGCACCCTGGCCGCCTCTACTACGACACGTGCGCACCTCTACATCCACCAGTATATATGTACGTACACATTCGCGACCAGAATGACAACGCTACGTACTCTTCGACCAGGTGGGTCCCGACTGTTAGGCACTTCCTTGCGTGCGAAGGTGTAGCTGGTGGGTCCCAGCAGTCAGGGGGGCGAAATACGGTGGCCTGTCCGGTGGGTCCCCGCTATCAGGTGGAGGAATAATTATTTTGCACGTAATAAGGAGGCACTTTCTTACTGCGGCCGTGGACCCAGCTGTCCGCCTCTCCACGTATAGTCCACGTCCGATGGAAGCCGTTTCTTGACCATGTTGACCACACCACGCCGAGAGCACCAGGGCGGTGGATGACGGCGAGGCCTAGGAGGGGACGACGCGGAGCCAGGGAAGACGCGGCAGTGGATGCCCACGCGTAGAGGAGTACGAGGGTACTGGTTCACTGCGGTGTGAGGCTGCCGTCGCCATAGAGTAACAGGGTGTGGGTGAGTAGAGGGATGGCCTGGCCAGCCGTGGGAGTTGTAGGGGGCGGTGAGGCCTCCGCCGCATCACAGCTAGCCACGGGAGGCAGGAGCACGAGGCACGACCGGCACTGGTTTGGGCGGCTGGAGCAAGAAGACCAGAGGTTGAAGAAGCAGTACGGCCGTTGGATGGACATCGTACGGTCACTGGAGCTAGAATCGTGCATATTGACTAAGTTGACAAAGCCCTCCGTCCCCGTCAACTTAGTAGGCCCACAAGTCAGCCTGCCACTATACTGGGTCCCAGCTAACAGGGGGAGTATTCATTTTTGTGTGCGTAATAAGGAGGCACTTCCTTGCGTGCAAAGATATAGCTGGTGGGTCTGAGCTGTCAGCGGCGGTAACGTTTTTTTCGCGAAATACAGAGGCCCTTTCGGTGGGTCCCTGATGTCAGGTGGAGGAATCATTATTTTGTGCGTAATAAGGAGGCATTTCCTTGCGTGTGGCCGTGGACCCAGTTCTCGGCCTCTCCACGTATAGTCCATTTCAGATGCATGTCGGTCATTGACCATGTTGACCAGGCCGCGCCGAGAGCACCAGGGCGGTGGACGACGGCGAGGCCTAGGAAGGGAACGACACAAAGGCAGGGAAGACTTGACAGTTGTTTCCCACGCGGAGGGGAGTACGACTGTACGAGGCTTTACTGGTTCATCTGCTGTCGCCGGAGAATAATAGCAGGTGTGGGTGAGTAGAGGGATGGCTAGGCCAGCGATGGGAGTACGGTGGGGCAGTGAGGCCTGCGCGGCAGCACAGCCGGCCGCGGGAAGGAGGGAGCAGGCAGTCCCACTGGCGCTTGTTTGAGCGGCTGGAGCAGGAAGAGCAGAGATTGAAGAAGCACGACGGCCGTTGGATGGACATCCAACAGTCACTGCTTGTGCATCAACATTTTTTTAGGAAAGCCTCAAATCTGTGGAAAACAGCATACAACCCATCTGCCATTATTTCTAATAATTTTCAGCCCATTTGCTAATTCTTAATGTTTTTTTGGAGCCCATATTCTTTTTGTTTGCATTACAGCCCAAATTGTGGCCACGGTTAAAAAATTATACGAAATTTTGCATATTTCGGTGCGGTCCGAACTGTTTTTAATCCCGAAATTTCGACTCACATTCAAACTGATTTTAAAAATAAATGTATATCAATATAAAATCCAACAAATTCTCCATGCATAAAAATTAATGTAATTTAAAATCTTGAAATGAAAAAATATTTGAAACTAATTGTTGTTTTGATGTGTTTTAAAAATGTACAGCCCATATCTCATTACCGATGGGCCATTTTCTCGGCCAGCCAAATGAAAGCTCTCCTCGTCTTGAAAGATTTGCAGCCCAATAGGCCTGACAAAGCGACTTACTTGGCAAATCACAAAAAAACTGGGCTGTGGCCGTGGACCCAGCTGTCAGCCTCTCCACATACATTACTCTTCCGATGGAATTCGTTCCTTGAACACGTTGACCACGTCGCGCGGAGAGCACCACGGCGGTGGACGACGGCGAGGCCTAGGAAGGGGACAACACGGAGCCGGGGAAGACGCGGCAGTGGAAGCCCGCGCGGAGAGGAGTACGAGGGTTCACTGGTTCGGCTGCGGTGTGAGGCTGCCGTCGCCGCAGGGCCTGGCCAGGGGTGGGAATAGTAGGGGGCGGTGAGGCCTCCACGGCAGCACAGCCGGCCACGGGAGGCAGGAGCATGCAGCACGATCGGCGCTGCTTTGGGAAGCTGGAGCAAGAAGACCAGAGGTTGAAGAAGCACTACGGCCGTTGGATGGACATCGTACGGTCACTAGAGCTAGAATCGTTCATATTGACTAAGTTGACAAAGCCCTCAGTCCCCATCAACTTTGTTGGCCCACAAGTCATCCTCCCACTATGGTGGGTCCCAGCTAGCAGGGGGTATTCAGTTTTTTGTGCGTAATAAGGAGGCACTTCCTTGCGTGCGAAGATATAGCTGGTGGGTCCGACATGTCAGCGGGGGGAACGTTTTTTTCGCGAAATATAGAGGCCCTTCCGGTGGGTCCCAACTGTCAATTGGAGGAATCATTATTTTGCGCGTACAGTCCACGGCCGATGGATGTCGTTCGTTGACAAAGTTGACCAGGCCGCACCGAGAGCACCATGGCGGTGGACGACGGTGAGGCCTAGGAAGGGAACGACATGGAGCCGGGGAAGAATCCGCAATGGTTGCCCATGCGGTGGGGAGTACGAGGGTTTATTGGTCTGGCTACCATCGCCGGAAAATAACAGGAGGTGTGGGTGAGTAGAGGAATGGCCTAGCCAGCAATGAAGTAGGGTGGGGCGGTGCAGCCTGTGCGGCAGCACAGCCAGCCACGGGAGGCGGGAGCAGGCAGTCCCACCGGAGCTGGTTTGGGTGGCTGGAGCAAGAAGATCAGATATTGAAGAAGCAGCACGGCCGTTGGATTAACATCCAACGGTCACTGCTGCTAGAACGTTTGTGGACTAATTTGACAAACCAAAGTACACGTCAACCTAGTAGACCCACAAGTCAGCCTCCAAATCTGTCCCAAATAGCATACAACCCGAAATTTCTAGCCAGATTCAAATTAATTTTAAATCTAAATATACCTTAATTTAAATTCAATGAAATTTTACCCGCACAAAAACAATGAAATTTAAAATATCAAAATCCGAAAGAAAACTGTATTTTGGAACTAATTGTCTGTTTGCTGTATTTTTTCATTTTACAGCCCATTTATTATTACTTATAGCCCATTTCGTATTACTTATAGCCAATTTTCTGGGCAAAATGCATCCCTCCTCGTCTTGAAAGATTTCCGGCCCAGCAGGGCGTAGAAAAGCAAGTAGGCTTACGTTGGTTATTCTGTAAAAAACAAAATAGCTGGCTAGCAATTTTTAGAAAGGAAAAAAACAAACTGGGCTGGTCATGTGCTAAACATATGAAATAAAAGCCTGGGCTAGACGGGCCACGGGTCCCGCACAACCCAGTTGATACCCTTCTCCGTCCCGAAAAAACAAAATTACAACGCGCGCTGCTGGCTCCCTACTATCATCCTCACCATGTACAGTCATCTCCTTATTCCTCTCGGTTGTTGACCATGTTGACAACACCGGAGGGCGGGGCCGCGGCGAGCGAACCAAGACGGAGGACGATGGTGAGGCCTCGGATGGGAACAAACAGGAGCTGGGGCAGATCACAGCCAGCCGTGGGAGGCGGGAGCAGGCGGTCCCACCGGCGCTGGTTTGGCTTTGGCGGCTCGAGGAAGAAGAGACTGAAGAAACGCGACAGACGTGAATGTCAATCCAATGGTCAAGGTTGTCACAATCGTTTGTTGACTAAGCGGACACCAAGTAGCATACTTTTTTATATATATAGGAAGAAAACTGCGAGGAAAATGCGTTCGTCTGCCGTCCTCCTCACAGGGAACGTTCGCCACATAAGTGACTAGAACCCTTGGTTTTTAACTGAGAGGTCTTGGGTTCGAGTCCCAGGAACTCTCAATTTTGTCCTCCTTCCTTCCTCGCAAAAAAAGGGAAAGAAAATCAAAGACTTGGGAAGGCGTACTGAACAAGCTAGTGTACCAGTAAAGAGACGTTGCCGAGTTTTAGAAAAAAGAAAGACGTGCTCCTGTAGCTGGTTCGAATCCAAACCTAGACTATGACTATATATGGTGCTATGCTACTCTGCAAGTAATGAAACTGACATACCCAACGTTCGCTTCTCCTCTTCTCTACTTACTCTGCCTAGCATCAGAAGCTCTGGCCGCAGCAACCATGTCCGCTGGCTGCTCGTCCACCTGCTCTTCAGCAGGCAACAACCAGATATGCGCCAAGTCGCAACCCGTACCATCGCCTGTGGGTCTCATCACACCCTCGCCAGCACGCGCACCGCAGCCGATTGCTCATGGGGTAATAATATGTTTAAGTGTTGTTCCGCTGCTTTCAGTTGCTGATTTTTTAATAGTTTGGTTGATGATCTACCAATTTGATTCATGCAGAAAAGGGAAGATTCATGTGATTTGTATTTCTGGGAAGTTGCTGATGTGGGGGAATGCAACTACGCTAATTATTTGGTTAGCCGAGGAATCCCAATACCAGCAGGTTGGGGTGTTGGACAAGTAACTGAAGGAACGGCAGAAGAGGAAGATGCAGAGCAGAAGGTTAAAGATGCAGTTCCTTTGATCATGGCCAAGCAACAGCTGCTGAACGGCCTTGACAGCTATGAGGAGATGAAAGAGCTTGTGAAGGTAATGGGAAAAATCGATGTGCTCTGTAGGATGATTGTCTCTTTATTTGCAGTGTATGTAGCACTCTTGATGTATTCATTGTTGTTTACATGAGCACTTTGCTAAAACTAGTAATGAATGAAACCTGTGTAGCAGGCTGGGCGTAGTGTTGTGAACATCTAATGATTTCTATTAACAGAAATCAGGGGGTATCCCCTTTTGCTCATATAAATAAATAAATAGAAGAGGCCCTGTCGGGACAACTTTGTTCTCATTCGAAGACGTCGAGCAAATTGTAGTCTAACAGCAAACTATGTCATCAAATTCAAGTTTCACAGCCAAATATGAGTACAACTAAACAACAATGTCATCATGTTTTAGTTGTCATACAATCACCAAACACAAATCAGCATACATAACAAGTGATGTTCTCACAGCAAAATATAAAACAACATGTTCATCAGGTTTCAGTTGTCATAGCAAACACAATTTCACATAGTAGAGAAAAAAATGTCTTCTGACAGGCAAATACGACAAAAGCAATGTAATCATCATCCGCAGCAGCAGCGTCAACATCTTCGCCATGTGTATCAGTCTGAATTGTAATTCCCCACGGTGTCATCTTCTTCTTCATCCTCAACGTCCTTGAACGTTGGCTTCTTCTTGATCAACTCTTGTATGTCCACAGCACGACAGGCAATCTTTTCGCCGGCGTCATTGACGTGATGGTCTCAAAGATATTAGGAACATCTGTGTTATCTTGTACATCAGGAGCAGTGTAAGCATCATCTTGTTGTGCAACTTCATTAAACAAATTCCTCTGCTCAAACCTTTGCAATACTCTCCAGTCATCGCTACGTGCAAATGTGTCTTCCAAGAAAAATATCTGTGTTGCTTGATTTGCCAAAATAAAAGGCTCGTTGGTCTGGTACGCCGCCTTGACATTGATGGATTTGAAATAATCATCAGCTCTGGGTTTTGCGATCCTGGAAAACCGGTTATACCAACGACAGCACAACAGAACCACACACCAATGATCCTGGAAACTGGAGATATACTACAACTGAATAATGTCTGTTATGTTAGCATACGTTTCAGTTGTCTCTTTGTCATACGTATCCGTGCTCATGATGGCACTGTTTTGTGTCTTCCTGCCTTCGTCTCGTGCAAGGGTGTTGTAGCGCACATCTCCAACAACGCAAGATTCATAATGTCTTACCCGAGTATCAGGACCCATTGCTAGTGAGTGAAGGGCATAATCAGCTGCCTGCCCATCCTCCCGCATCTTCTTAACCTATGGTTAGAAAATAGACAAGTTGATCATCTTATGTACTCAATATATTAAAAAAACTGACAGTGCACTTCAAAAGCTTACATGGTTCTTGAACCATTTCGCAAATCCTGCCATAACCAGTTTGTCAATGTTTCTTGGATTTTGCGGTAGTAACTCCTCTTTGTAGATGCTGCACAACATAGTGATCGCGTCAAACATCTAAATATATAAGAATGTGCCACAAGTTTAGTAGATTACGATGTATAAGCCGCAGTACTGCACTTACTTGATATAAGGTAGTATCTCAGGACAGTTATTCAACACATACCAAACCATTTTGTCCAAATCTTTAGGTTTGTCCTCTTGTCGACTCTTCCCTGTAACTCGAACAGAATAATCGAAAACATTGAGCCCGGGATTGTCTTCACCCACCTCTTTGCTAAGTTGATCAGTTGTTTCAATGTATTTTGAGCAGAATGTCAATGCTTCTGTAGCAATGTATGCCTCTGCAATGGAACCCTCAGGTCTAGCTCTGTTCCTAACATAGCCCTTGAAAGTGCCTAGCCGCCTTTCAATAGGGTACATCCAGCCATACTGTACTGGACCTCTAAGTAGTGCCTCATCAGGTAGATGAACAGTCAAATGCACCATCACATCAAAGAAGGTTGGAGGATATATCTTCTCAACGTCGCATAGGATAGTTGGTATCTTGTCTCTAAGACACTCCAAAGCATCTATCTTGATATTCCTATTGCAGAGTTCCCTGAAGAATTGTCCCAACTCTGCAACTGCTCTGTATAAGTCAGGGCGGCCCAATCCTCTAAGGATAATAGGTAAAACCCTTTGAAGTAGGATGTGGCAGTCATGAGTTTTCAACCCTTGTACCTTGTTTCCATCTGCACTGACTCTCCTTTCAGGGTTGGAAGCAAATCCATGTGGGAATATCACATGTGACAGGACCTCGCAGAATTCTTTTCTTTTTACCTTGTCCAAGATGTACACAGCTGGTGCCATATCCCGTGGTTTACCTTCATCTTGCACCTGCAAATCCTTTCTGATACCGAGGTGTGTCAAATCAATCCTAGATTTTAAGGTATCTTCCATCTTGCCTTCAATATTAAGAAGTGTGCCGATAATGCTGTCACATATATTTTTCTCAATGTGCATCACATCAAGATTATGCCGCAGATCCAAATCTTTCCAATACTCCAAGTCCCACAAAGTGGACCTGCGGGTAAACAGTAATCTCTCTTCTACCCTGCCATGCTTCCTTTCCCGCTACCATTACCAGGATGGTTTCCTGGTGTAATATGCCTGACCTTCTCTAATTCCACTTGCAACTCATCGGCGGTGAGCCTCTTTGGCGCATCACGGTTTTCATGCTTTGCATTGAACACATGTCTTCGGTATTTTCTAGGATGTGGCTTGTCCTTGGCAAGGAAACGGCGGTGTCTAATGTAACAGATCTTGCTAAGTATTGCGTATGATAGCGGATTCCTGTCACAGTGAACACATGTATTGTAACCATGTGTCGTTCGCCCTGACATAGTGCCCAAAGCCGGATAATCATGGATGCACCAAATTATAACATCACGCAGAAAGAAATCAGCTGGTCGGCTGCTATATAGGTCTCGAGTGAGAACACCCTTCCATAGCTGTTGAAGTTCCTCCACAAGAGGCTCCATGAACAAATCAAAATCCTTTCCAGGACTTTTTGGACCTGGGATGAGCAAGGCCATCATGTAGTTTAATTCTTTGGTGCAGACATTTGGAGGCATGTTGTAAGGGATAACAAGCACTGGCCACATGCTATATGTGGCGCTCTGGTGGCCAAATGGGTTAAATCCATCTGAAGCTAAGCCAAGTCTAATGTTTCTCAGGTCAGTAGCAAACTCTTTGTGTTTATCATTGAAGCTTTTCCACTGACTACCATGAGATGGATGGCTCATTACATTCTGATCTCTGTACTCCCGATTCCTAGAATGTAACAGTACATCCTCTCTTGTTTCAGCATCATGAAACAACCTCTGCAATCTTGGTGTAATTGGAAAATGTCTCAGAACATTATGAGGAATCCTCTTCACAGCATCGCCATCTTTCCATCTTGATGATTTGCATTTCGGGCATTCACTTAAGTTGGCATAATCCTTTCGAAACAGAACACAATTATTCTTACAAACATGGATCATATCATGTCCAATTCCAACTGCACGAAGGAAATTCTTCATTTTATTGTAGGTGTGTGGCAGCTCAGACGCATCTTGGAAAGATTCGCGGAAAGCAGCCAACATCACATCGAATGATTTGTTGGTCATCCGCTCAGATGTCTTCACCTAAAGAAAGGTGACCATAGCTAAGAATACTGACAGCTTATTTCCTGGGGTGACAGCAATGTTGCATTCTTCCAACATGCGGGCCCACCGTTTTTCTTCTGCAGGTGAAAGTTCACTGAATGCACGAGCATTTCATAGCATTGTTTCAATGTTGGTCAAACTCACTGGCTCCGCCACCACCTCCTCCTCCTCCTCTTCCACCTAAGCATCAGGCAGATCAAGATGGCGATCTGCTGCTTCCATTGACGTTCACAGCTTCACCATGATGAACCCACCTAGTATATGTGACCGACATCCCATACAAGTGCAGATGATTTTGCACAGTTGACTGGGTCTTGTAACTGAATTCATACAACTGCTACACGGGCAGAGCACATCTGATTTCGGACCACCGTACTCAGCTTTGATAAAGTTCATGAAGTTTTCAACCCCCTCGACATATGCGACGGAGAATCTTCGAGCAGAAGTTATCCAAGTCCTGTCCATCTGTTAGACATACAAATTAGTTCTTCTACTAGATATTACAGGAAAAACATATATGCTTTTTATGAAGTCCAGAAAAAAATACCTAGGTCGATGTCTAAAGCTATGGCAAGATATTTGGATGAGCAGATCTAAGTAACGAAATATATGTAAAGCTAATTCAGCAAACAGATTTGAGTGCCAAATTATGGCAGGCTGTTTCAGCAGTCAATGAGGCCGAGCACACAGCCATCAAACTATCGAAGGCCATCGCAGCAACAAAGATCGAGTATAAAACGGTGTAGAGGTATTTCAGCTAACAAATTGGCTACTAGACCATGGCAATCTACGTCACAATAAATATATGGCAGGATATTTTAGCAACTAATCGGCCTTGGCATGCCATCTCAGCTAAGCAGATTGAGTGCAGAACAGGGCAAGGAAGCTTCTTAAGCAGAGCATATTGACAGTAAATTACTTCGGCAAACAGTGAGATTAACAGCGTCTATCAGCTAACATTCAGCGCTACACCGACATGAACGGGGCCTCAGTCTAGAATGCGCGTACCGTGGGAGAAGCTGACCGCCGTGCATCTCCACACGAACGTCGCCAGCGGTGGCGGCGCTGACCGTCGTGCGCCTCCACAAGAACGTAGCCAGAGGTGGCGGCGCGGCTAGAGGACGACAGTCTACGAGAGCGTACTGTGGGAGCGAGAGGATCGCCGAGCCGCATCACCGACGTATCAGCGCGGCGGGGATGGCGGCTTTGGTGGAGCGAATGGAGTGGAGGGGGGCAGGAGGGAGGGGGGTTGGGGGAATATTATTGGCTAGTTGGCCGAAGGGCGGTTGAATCGGATTTGGGGGGAATTTTTTGGTATGGGGGGGGGAGGATTTTCGCGTGGTGGGCGGGGGGAGTTTGGCGCATGGTCAGTTTCTCCAAGTGCAGTCCCACGTGTTAGTGAAGAGGCAAGCCGAAGCGCATTCCGTTTGCGTGAGCCGTGTGCAGGACCGAACGTGTGTGGGGTGCAATGCGACCGTGACAGGAGTGCTGTGAGTGTACCGCATTTTTTCCTTTTAAACTAGGTGCTTTGACCCCTCAAAAAAATTTGTTGCTTCGCGTGATCCATCGATACTACTACTAGTAATCCGGTAATCCCAACTAAAATGGTGCAGCCGGGTCTTTTCCCGCGCGATATGCTGGGAGGTTGGCTTAGTTGGATTTTTTAGGGCGAGTAATGCTACACCTACGTAATCCTAGTTACGTAATTAACGTAATGTGAAACGTGTGAGCTGTTGATTGTAGATTGGGGGGAGGGAGGGGCCCACCACCATGAAAATCAGGGGAGGAGAGAGAGAGAGGCAATTTACGTTAACCCTTTCGTAGGTTCCCGTAGATGTAGAAAGATGTGTCCGATCCTGCAATATAGGCCGTCTGATCTATATCTAACGGATAGGAAGGAAACTATGACAATTTACCCGCACTCCTCTCCACATTTGCAGATAAGGCTTTCCCTCGTTCATCCTTTTCTCCCACAAGATCTTGATCTTC
The DNA here is from genome assembly GCF_018294505.1 of Triticum aestivum. Taxonomy (NCBI): domain Eukaryota; kingdom Viridiplantae; phylum Streptophyta; class Magnoliopsida; order Poales; family Poaceae; genus Triticum; species Triticum aestivum. The sequence continues at coordinate 685,176,977 of NC_057800.1, read as the reverse complement.
CGTGCAACGCACGGGCATCTTGCTAGTACTCCTACAATATGTATATTATTGTGAAAGTTCATATACACCGGCCGAGATTAGTGCAAACACGGCAGATTTTCATTACATTTCGAACTTTTATAGGACAAAAAAATAAAAGAAACCCGACCCTAAACCTATTCTACGGCGGCGACCGACATCCTCCATCTGTGATCTCCGTGTACGGGGGAGGGGTTCAAGACCCGTGAAGTGAAGGTGCGGTCTCCGGCGAGGAAAAGTAGAACATGGGAGACGGACCGGCCAGTTGGCACACCATGCCCTGCTGCCTCCCATGCCCTACTCATCCTCGGAGGAGTCCCCGACCTAGGCGGTGCCAGACGTTGGACGGCGGCAAGTAGGATGCGTGGCTGACGATGCTCCCGTCGTCGGCTGCCAGCGTGGCCACCGCTTCTGCGGTGACTTGAGCGAGGGCGGCGACCTCGAGCTCCATCCCCGAAGACAAGCTCTCCCGCAGACGTTCGCGCTTGCGGTCATGGCGGATGTGGTTCCAGGTAGGAGGACGATGCGCTATGGTGTGGAGGTTAACTGGCTGTTGCCGCTTTAAGTAGCGCATTCCGGTGAGGCCAAGCGTCCGGGTGCATCATTAAGTCGCCGGAGTTGGTTCCGCGGGCACCGAGCCTCTTAATGACGACATACGAACGGACGACATGAATGCGAGCAGCTGGTGCCAACTGGGAACGAACCGCGCGACGGCGCGAGGGACGAGGGTTTTAGTGTGCCAGGGTAGTCAGCTGCAGTCGTGGTAATGTTGGAGATGCCCTTTGCTCACATGCGATCCCCGCATGTCATTGAAAAAGCAAGATGACCCGGCATGGTCTCAGGTCCAGAGGATGCAGTTGGCCGCGCTACACCACTCCGCGGACGCGGCGCGGCGCCCCGTGCATCCTCGACGAGCCGGGTGTTGGGGTGTGTTTGGATTGTGGCCAAAGTGCACCTTGCCAAAATTTTGGTCATGACCAAAAGATTGGTCTTTGTTTGGATGGTTGCCATTTTTTTGGCATGCCAATGAACTCTAGCCAACTCTAGTTCATTTTTTGTGCCAATGTCAGCCAAATCATGGGCAACCAATACCTCAACCAAAATTTTGGTCATGACCCAAAGATTGGTCTTAGTTTGGATGGTTGCCATTTCTTTGGCATGCCAATGAACTCTAGCCAACTCAAGTTCATTTTTCTTGCCAATGTCGGCCAAATCATGGGCAACCAATACCTCAACCAAAATTTTGGCTACCCAATGCTTTGATGGGGCAACCTTGGGCACAAACCAAACATACCGTTGGTCGTGCCACATCACTAACGCCACCCTCGGCAAACTGAAACCGACCGTGTCTATCGACGATATGAGCGTGTCGCTCACCACGGTCGCCGTGTACAGAGGCGGTGCTGGAGCTGCGCCCCGTTTTTTGCCCCGACGACCCACATGAACGGTTGTCGGTGGCGAGGAGATCGTGGGCCAGCTCCTCCATTGGACTAGTCTGCGCTACGTCGTCCTGACGGGTGTGCCCCCACATGTCTGTTTCCCTGTTTTCCCAGACTTATTCGAGCATCAGTGCTCCGCGTTGCGCATTCGGCCTTTCACTATCTAGGCCAAGCGAGACAACTTATTGTTTATTTGAGTGGTTCAAGTATAATCATGTGGCGTTTGCTTATTTCTCATTCCTCTCCAACCCTCTTCTCCATCGATCATGTCGCCCTCCAGTCGAGTCCATCTTCCCGCATGCCTCATTTGAACATTCCGCCAAGTATCATTCGCTTGTACCCACCCTAGTTCTCTTTCAATAGATCTCCGGACCCCGAGATGAAATCGACAGGGAACGAGTGGGGGCACGTGATACCTAAGGCGGATTCAAAATTTTGAACCGGTGATCATAGCATCCGCAAATCATATATAAAGGGTATTCAATGTTTGTTTCGTTTTTGAACGTACAATATACTCCCTCCTATCCTTTCTAGTTTACATATAAGTTTTATGTGTGGTCAAAGTATATCTACTTTGATCAAAAAGGTATCAACATTCAACAACGCCCAATCAATATTGTTAGATTCGTATGTACTCCTAGATTTGTACTCGAGATGGTTTCCAATTTGACTATTGACAAGATTAATAGTACATGAGATGTATAATGTGAAAATTATATAATTGGAAACTCCTTTCACATACGAATTTGACCGTATGCTTTGTGTAAGTTGCATGTCATATATTATTACTCTAACATTTGGTCAAAGTTAGCCTTGAAAAACGCATTAGACCCTGTATGCTTTGTGTAAGTTGCATGTCATATATTATTACTCTAACATTTGTGTAAGTTGCATGTCATATATTATTACTCTAACATTTGGTCAAAGTAGTATAGTGGAAGTGGATCCTCTGACATAGGTATCCCTGCCTTACCCTCCCTTTCGGTCACTTACTGGCGGACCCCATGCTTGCTAGGCCCCGCATGTCAGTTACTCAATGGGTTCGGCCACGTCAGGGGATCCTCATCCGTAGTATACTCCCTCTGTTTTTATTTACTCCGCATAAAACGGAGGGAGTGGTGGTATAATAAATGACGCGGGCGGGGGAGGGGGAGGGACATCGGTTTGCTCTCAACTACGGTCCCACAAGCGAGCGAAAACGCAAGACGAAGCACGTTCCATTCAGTGAGAGACGTGGAGGGTCCAGCGTGCCAGGCTGCAACGCGAACGCGACAAGAGCGATGTACAGTCAAAACGGATTGACCGGTCGTCATCGGAACCACTATTCACACCAGAACCTTCGCTGCTCAGCCTACGCCAGCCACTGCCCTAAAACCACACCAAATCTCCAGCCCATTCCCCCACCTTTCGATCCCCTAGCCCGCATCAAGCGTCCCCTAGTTCACCAGAAAGCCATGGTGCGCCGCAAGATCATTTACTACAAGATGCTGGCGCTGGAGCGCCGCGTAGAAATCGCGGCGGCGGTCGGCGCCACAGACCTCCATTCCCAAGCTCGCTTTGCAGTGGGCCAATCCCCGAGTTCTCTGGAGCCAAGCTACGAGGAGGAGGAAGCCGATCCAATGTTCATGGCGGAGGACGCAGCGCGGAAGGCCCCCGATGGGTATGAGACGATGGACGTCGACTTCGTGCCGGCATCCGAGTCCCCCATGGTGCAGGCGGACCAGCGGTTCAACATGGCGATACTAAAGGAGGACCGAGAGGCAGAGGCTCAACTCGACGCAGAGCGCGCGCATGCCGCTGCCATCGAGGCTCTCCTGTAGGCGGAACCGGATGTTGTGGATGTGAACCGGGCGGTGGAGGCTCAACTTGAGGCGGAGCACAAGGATGCCGCTGCCATCGAGGCCCTCCTGCAGGCGGAACCGGACATCCTGGACTTGAACCGGGTGGCAGAGGCTCGACTCGACACAGAGGGCGCGGATGCTGCTCTCATCGACGCCCTCTTGCAGGCGGAACCGGACGTCCTGGACTTGAACCGGGCGGCGGAGGCTCGACTCGATGAGGAGAGCGCGGATGCCGCTGCCATCGAGGCCCTCCCGCAGGCGGAACCGGACTTCCTCGACTTGAACCGAGCTGTGCTCTCGTCCGTGCAGAGCGCCCGCACGCTCCGCTTGAACGAGTAGCTGGAGGCCGAGGACAACCATGGTGCAGAGACACACGTCGGCAGCGACAGCTGGTTCGCGCCGGCAGCAAAAGACGACGAGGTCATCTGTTTCCGCGAGCAGTGATAGTTTTTCTTTATGTTGTTTTTATGGATCTTTTGCTGTGTAAAAACATATATTTGCTATGCAAGTCGCCTGACTTGGGTCAGTCTACCATTTCAGGCGATTGGATGAATACCCTACGTCTCCTAACCCTTCTTTCTTTCTTCCTCACCTCTTCTTCTTCCCCAACAGACCACCGCACGGGCCGTACGGATACTCCCCAACATGCGGTTGGATAAACATACTCTATGAAACAAAAATTATGTGTCAACGATAGGATGGATGAGTTTGGTGTGTTCACATGCGACAGCACGTGTCAGTGAGGGTGCGTTCCCTTGGTTGGGTTTGCGGCGTGCAGGAGCGACTGTGTGAGGGTGTGGTGCGACCGCGGCGTGCAGGAGCGACCGTGTGAGCGTGCGGTGCAACCGCGATAGCCGTGCGCAAGTGGACTTCCTTCTCATTTTGAAACTTTAGGCAAGCTTGGCAAAAATGTGTGGCGAAGTTTGGCAATGCAAGGCCTAGACCCAAACAGGATAAGTACGTATGTACTAGGAGTACTAGTGTTAAAAAAGAAAGGCTCGGTTTTCCTTCGCGAGATTTAATCGATACAAATCCTCGTTTCATGTGTCAATTAATGCGTATTTTTTCTCCAAAGACCAAAGAGCTAACCATCTCAGTCCTCATCGCTTGATTAATGCAGCGCCATGCAAACCAACCTTCTCACTTCCGCATGCGTGCAGGGGATATTAATGTCCTTTGTTGCTAACCCCATCATTTTTGCCTCGATTAGTGTTAGTGGCCCTTTGCAGATTGTAATTTTGACATACTGGCCTTGTGTATAAAAAAATGGAGGTAGTAACTATATTTGACTTCCTTCCCCATTACGGTGACGTCGACGATATTTTTTTGGTGGTTTGGCGAAGTGCGTTCGACGAAGAACACCATTAAGGGAGACCACGGTAAGTCGTTCATAAGTGCCGCCTGCAAGCCGAGACAACCGCCTTATTTGCATCCAGGAAGTCATTTACTAGTACTACTAGGAGTAACTAATGCGGTGAGATGGCTTCTTGAAGAAGACGATGGAGAAGCGGAGTCACCGAAGAGTGAAATGATGGTTGCTTCATCCATGCTTTTGTGATTTGATGCCTCACTGCTTTGTGATTTATGATAGAAGGGACAGGGGAGTAGACTCTATGCTCTATACTGTACTACATGCGTCCAAGCATGGGAGAAAGAGGAGAGACGTTGCATTTTTCTATTCCGTCAATCAATAAATCAGGGAGCTTCGGTTCCATCTTTTTGGCTTTGGTAACACCATCCACAATGGTTCCCACAATGCCAAAAGCTATTTTCACATTTGGCTACACATTGTGGATGCCCTTAACCATACCACTTGGTTTTGCTCCTGTGTGCTATCTATACAAATCTCAATTATATTGATCTAAAATATTATAGAATCGAGATTAGTAAAAAGGAGGTGATTTTGCCGCGCGGATGGCGGGGGAGGTTTCTTATTTGAGCAATGCTACATCCATGTAATGGTTTACGTAAAGTTACAAAATGATGTGATGTGGGACTATTTGATTGGATTAAAGGAGAGGATTAGGCCCACCCCACCTGAAAATAAGGGGGGCATATATAGATTAGATGGAAAGTATACGTAGCAGCTACGTAGCCCTTTGTAAGTCTAGGATTATGCTTCTTATTTTCGGAGGATGTTGTCCTGGCGGTTTGCTAACATGTGGTCCCACGTGTTAGTGCTTTACCAAGCCGATCCGCGTCCCACATGAGGCAGAACAACGGCAGAAGCAACACGTGGTTAAGTTGAAGAAGATGAGGGAGAAGTGGATTCAGCAACGAGTGAAATGATGGTTGCTTCGTCCCTCCAACTTAACTGCGGGAAAGGTGCAGCTTTGTGATTTGACGCCTCATTGCTCATTACTACGCCAGTGCCATGACTGGGGTTCTTCACCCCGGCTGCTCTGCACTATATTCTGGTATGGCACGTGGACCCGGTAGCTTGATGTCCCCCATGTCGGCGAAAGGGACTAGAAGATTTATGAAAGCGAGCGCTCCACTCTTACGACGGAGGAGTAGACGACACGACGGCCCAATGAACTATGACTTGTACTGTATAGTACTATAGTTTTGCTGTTTCGCACGATCCATCGATACAAACCCGATTAAACAGGAAAGGGCGGGATTTTTCCCACGCGGTAGATGATACTGGCCATACATTTCAAAGGCAATTTTAATGTATGCAAACTGAATAATTATAAGTAACAATATGATATCTAGTAAAACTAAAAACACATATGATTTATTGTGTTAGAGTGTAGTAGTAGTGCTGTATTGCATAGTTATTAGATGTAACATGCGAGAACGTGTAGAGATGTAGTTTTGGAGGGCCTATAGAGAGAAAAGCGTAATACGGTCACCGAACTTTAGAATAAGCTGATTGCGGTCACTATATACATTTTGCAGTGATTATACGGTCACTTGCTCACAGCTCAGCATCGGATTGCACTCTGTTGACCGGCCAAATAGTCTGCGTGGCGCCATGTTGACTAGTTAAATTGACCACGTTCGTTGTGGGTCCCACCTGTCAGTTCGCATAGGCAAAAGGTCAGATAAACACAAATTTACGCAGGCGCGACAAGGCTCCAACCCGTGCGCGGGAATCACCTGGTTGTGTATGTGTCTGTTAGGGCCTGATGTGTGCGCATGCACGTGTAGGTTGATCACTTGAGCGTGAGAGTGTGTGTTGGTCGTGTGGTGTACTGGTGTGTGCATGCATGTGTGCGTGTGTGCGTGTGAGTGTTGCGTGCGTGTGTGGCTGCGTGTGTACGTGTGAGTGTTGTGTGCGTGCGTGGGTGCATGTGTTTGTGTGAGTGTTGCGTGGATGCAGTTCATGTGCATGCGTGCATGTGTGTATAATCACCACACCAGCTCCTGTATGTTAAAACAGACGGCTCAGCATACCAATACAAGGCCACCTTGTCCGCTGTGCCCGCGGTCATGACTTCGAACCACCGTCCAAATATATTTTTGTCATTTGTTTTCATTCTTACTAGCAAGATGCCCGTGCGTTGCATGTAACATCAAGATGCATTTGTATGACTTGTTTACCTTGTGAGAGAAAAGGATGAACGAGGGAAGGCCTTATTTGCAAATGTGGAGAGGTGTGTGGGTACCTTTTTGCAAAATTGCCATAGTTTCTTTCCTATCCGTCAGATATAAATCGGACGGCCTATATTGCAGGATGGCAGGCACACCATCATCACCAACTCTGTTTTTTATAAGAGTGTATTTTATATATTTTATAAGAGTGTAGAGGTAGAGTAGATACAAGTCAACAGGTGGGCACGATGGTAGTGAGATAATGTGATGCAACACTAGAGGTGCCACGTGGAGCGTTTAACTGGTCAACTAGTCATGTCATGAGCAAATATAGAGTTGTACGGTGAGCCCGTGACTGCATAATAACCACTAAACGTAAATGGTGACCGTAATGAGTGGATTCTGAAGTCCAATGTACGTATCATGCTTTCGCTTCAAATACAATGATCGTCATTGCATATATCGCGAGAGAAAGATGAAACATGCGTGAATTTTCTGGGGGTTACTTTTAGAGGACCTGGAGATAGTTTTGTGTGCATACGTGAAAGGGGCGTACAGGGGGGTATGCGATGGAGAGAGAGATGCTCTTCGTTTCTCTTTATTATGACTAACTTTGTATATAGTATAAAAATATACAAATTCACAGTGCGGAATAAATATCATTGTGGGCACCATGCAATGCAAATTAGCGTTCGTACTCCTCCATATAACGTTGCAATGTTGTATATATGTAGAAACTCTAAAATAATTTTTTGGCCACACTTTATTCAAAAGGAATGTTGTAAATAAACGTGAAGAGAGGGCTTTTTAGATCAATGGGGTACGTGATGCAACATGTGTGAATGTGTAGTTGATGCATTTGGCGGGGCCTAGAGAGGTATGTGTGTGTATTACGTATTCGAGAGAGGCATGGATAGAGGGGCCGACGGGGGGCGTGGGAGAGATAGCACGAGAAATGAGAGTGGTCTAGAGTTAGAGACGAATATGACGTCACGACAAGAGATTCCATTCCCTTGAGTGTGTATATGCAAGGGGGAGGGAATAGAGGCACCAGGAGAAATTTTCTGTGTGTGTGGTGTTTGTGTTGGTATGTGTGGGTGTGAGAAGATAATGAGACGTGGGGGTAGAGGGTGTGTCACCGCGTGAGGTCCGGTGGGTCGAGGTGAGGCCCTTCGTTCTGTTCCGTCCTGTGCCACATTGGTCGGCCCGTGACACATTTAGGAAGACCCATGGATGACTAGTCGTACAAGACAAAGATAGCAGAATTGTGAAGGACTCTGTGTCCACTGACAAAGCCGGCTAGGATTTGTAACCCTAGGTTCTCGGACTAAGGTAACCCCTTTATCTTTGATATTACTATTCATCCAACCTAACTTTAAGGGGCATCCTACAGAATGCTCTGCTAGAATCATACTCGTAGATTAGGAAGAGAGGTGTGAGACAATGCGTGAGAGACAGGCGTAAAGATAATGTGCGTACATGAGACATGTAGGCAGGTCCATGTATATAGAAAGGGTCGATGAGGATTGTGCATGTGTATGTTTGCGAGAGGAAGAGTGCTTGTGATAAAGGTTAGTGAAAACAGTTGTAAATGGTTATGAGAGGGCGGGAGGGTTATATCTAGAGCATGTGTGCGAGAAAGACACCTCGGGAGAGAGTGTGTGAGCATGTGTGAGAGACCACCGATGGAGAGTGAAACTACACGTAAAAGACTGCTCTACACATTGATTAAAGATATAAATTGTATCCAAATATTAGGATGGGATCATGATATTTGCAATTCGCGTAAGGAGCGGTCATTGATCCATCAGACATCTAGATTCTATCGAATTTGAGCATGTCTATGTTATTATTCGACACAATTGATCCACATAGTTAGTATTTTGAACTCCAGACAATGCATCGCTTTAGCAATCGAATATAAACGTGAGTATAGTTCATGTTGTGTGTGTAAAGCACATTATACATACGAAAGTTACACAATGGACATTATAAATAGCTACTACCTATGAACTAGCATACATTTGAATTCAACTTAAGGTGGTTTAAAAAAATCGAATTCAACATGAAGTCCATTCAATTATTTGAATTTGATATCATGGCATTTGTAAACCATACCTAAATTATGGGGGCAGCAATCTTTCCTCTGATTTTGTACATATAGCATATGTAGTCGTGTACAAAATAGATTCAAATTTAGCTCCTCCATTCCAAAATAATCATAGTTATAGGATTTTCAAGTGTCAAAATTTTAAAAAGAAGTGTATAATTTAATGAGGTTTTCAAACATACAAGGTCAAATATAACGGTGTATATTTAGGTCAATCCTCATAGTTCAAGAGTACTCTAAACGTGAATGCTTGTGTTTCAAAATTTCGAATGAAGCACCAAAAGAGCCTCTACTCGCCCGAAACCGCGTGAGACCAATGTTTGGTAGTACAAGGAAATTACTTTTCTAATAACTACAACCCGTGAAACCTACCGGCCCGACGTCCAAAGGTCTAAACCAGGGTAGGTTTGTAGCTTCATCTAGACGCCACGCAACCACATCCGAAAAACATTCATACACAATGGCCGCCTAAGCACACATGCGCGCGGCCGAAATCGCTCCCACCCACTATTTGGGACACCTGGGATTACCATCCTACCCCCGACCCGCAGTAGGTCCGAAATTTAAGAGGGCGACAAAGTTTGTACTTTCCCAAAATTTCAAACAAGCGCGTCCCATCTTCTGTTCAAAAAAGCCAAAAACAAGCGCGTCCCAGACCGAAACATGGTTTCCCCCCACCCGTCCGATTCCCCATTCGTACTCTGTGGGCGCCAAAATTACCTGTCCACCAGCCGTGAAACCCCGGCGTCCTCTGTCCGCCACCCCATCCCACCCATCAACCGCCGCCCTCCTCCATCACGCTGGAGCCGATACCCCGACGTAGTCGTCCACCGCAACCTCAACCGCAACGCCCTCCACGGCTAGTAGTTGAAGCCGAGGCTGAGCCGTCCGTACCCGAGCCAGTTCAACCACGCCGTCCTGCGCCTTACCGCTGCCGCTCCAACTTCGCCACACTCCACCGCACTAGAGATGTTCCTGCTATGTCGTCCTTTGCCGCCTTGGATCTGCTTCCCCTCCGCTGACATACGGCCACGGCAACACAGTCAACAATTTGGCCATGGGTTCGTCCAAGCCTGCACCCTCCAGAACATCGGTTTCCCCAGTAAAAAGAAGAAAATCAGCGCGACTTGTGGAGGTGACCACACCGGCAACCGAAAAAGGTACTCCTCTTCCCTTATTCGTGCAAATCGTACGTCTCTGCTTGCACAGTATTCATCCCAAAGAAGACACTAGTTGACTGCTTCTTCTTGATACTAGATGTTCCTTGTAACTCGTGATGCACAAGGTTCTCCTCATATACTATTTCACCTTAGCTAGCGGTCCGTCGCCCCCCTTGAATTTCAATTTTTGGCCACTTGATTCCCAATTAACGGAAGCATTCCCCGGCGTAACAGGTGCTAGTACGCCTATTACGCCAGGGAAGCAGTGCCTTGGTGTTTATCTTAGGGGCGTGTGCGGCCTATAGCTACTGGCGCCCGATCTGGACGTCGGCCGGGATTAAAGGGATGGCCTGGGGGCGCTGCCAAGCATGACGGTGGTGTGAGGTCGATGGGAGGGCGGGGCGACGGAGGCAGGGGTCTGGGTCGGTGGTCGCTAGCGGTTTGAGAAAGATCGTCAACAGTGACTGGCGGGAGGTAGACGAAGGCCATCTGCCCGTTCCTTATAGATCGGACGGTTCATTAAAAAAATCGATTGACCTATTTATTTTCAGTCGACTGTTATCTTAGATATGACCACATGTGGTGGTGTGCTGGAGGAGTACCTGCATTTCCTGTGCTCATATATTACAAAATCATACAGAGTAGAATCTAATTTTGTTTGCCATGCAATGTTGTAGAGCTCTCATATGTCTCCTGTCATTTATTTTTTAGCCACCTACTATCTGCTACTTTTATAGTGCACTAGTTCTGCACACACTTCACCCTTACTCTCACTGTTGTGTTTTTATGCAAGGGTATTTCAGACTCTGCTGCCATGAGAGAAGCCAAAAAGAAAAGAGAGAAGTCGCTCTAGTTTGGTGTGCGGCTAGGCAAGACACGTTTCAACGCTTTAAAGGGTGTAGTGTCAGCAGATGGAGACAGGGAACGTAGCTCTGGAGTTGATGACCTCGCTCGCAATGAACCACCATCCCAGGTGCTTGCTTTAACTTCGTGGTGTCATATGTGGTTGCATGTTCCATATGGTGTCTAGCTTGTATTCGAAAGGCCGAAGTCGGTAAGATAAGGAAATATATTTTTTTACATGAACCACCATCCAGTGAGCACCAGAAGACAAATAGCTAGTCAGGGCACTGGCCGAGCCAGTGACAAGCCCAGCAAAGATAGGCATCACCTGGAAGCCAACTAAAAAGCTGTGATGGTGGCGAAGCAGCCCGCCTCCCACCAGGCTCTCAGGTCCTAGATGATCATGCTCACCACTCCAGCCGGATGTCTAGCTTGTATTGCTTCCAATTTGGTTAAATTGCATCTGCTTAGCTTACACATTATACCTTTGAATATGACATGCCTTTCTGTTTTTGGTACATACTAGTACATCTGTGTATTAACCATGTTCTTACATCAAACTAATGTTCTTGTGTATCCCTCATCAATCACTTATGATGAGGCAGGCAGGCAAGGGGACTACTCCTCATTTAAAGAATGCAGCGTTAGCCTCTCGACATGATTCTCAAGAAACAAAAATGCTAGATGAAGATAGTGAACGTAGCTCTGTAGTTGATTACAACATTTCCCCTACACTAGCATCGCAGGTGCTTGCTCTAACTTGGCAGCATGATATGTGGTTGCATGTTGCATATGGTGTCTAGATTTTAATTCTTCCAATCTGGTTAAACTGCATGTGCTAGTCTGCTTAGCTTATACATTATACCTGTTAATGTGACATGCCTTCATGTATTTAGTACATAGTACATCTGTCTATTAAGCATGTCCTTACATAAAACTATTGTTTTTTTGTATCCCGCATCAATCAACATGACGAGACACCTTTAGTATATGCAGTGCGATATTAGTTGCATCTTTCATATGATTTATAGCATGCGCTGCTTCTAATTTGTTGAAATTCCATTTATGATGGGACGCTTTTAACTTGGCAGAGTCATATTGGTTGCATCTTTCATGTGGTGTATAGCTTGCATTCCTTCTTATTTGCTGGAATGGTTTCTTCTTAGTTTACACAAACAGTTGTTAACATGCCATGCCATCCTGTTTTTCATACATATTCCATCCTGGTATCATGTGTTTGCCTTACATCAAAGTAGTGATTATCAGTATCATGCATGAATGAGTTCTGAAGAGAGAATTTTATTTCTCTTTCTTGTCGGTTTTACTTGATAATTCAAAATCAATAAAGCGTAAGGAAGTTAGCAAGGCAGCGGATAAAGGTGCTCCTTCTGAACGGAGGGCCTCTACAGTTTCTACTCCTCCACACCCCCAAGATGATTTCCAAGACAACACATGCATAGACACTCAACAAAGCTGTGTTTATGATGAGCACGTCTCCCCTAGTGCAGCATCACCGGTGCTCCCTCTAACTTGGCACTGTTATATGTGGTTGCATGTTATGTGTGATGTCTAGCTTGTATTGCTTCTAATTTTGTTGAATTCCATCTGCTTACTTTACACATTATACTTGAATAAGACACGTGTTCCTGTTTCTAGAACATACAATATCTGTCTATCACACCATGTTCTTACATCAAATTACTATTGTTGTGTAACCTGCAACAATCACTTATCATAAGACACATTTTACTTTGGAGTGTGATATAGGTTACATCTCACATTCTTTTCTAGCTTGTATTACTAATTTGTTGAAATGGCACTTATGACGAGACAGTTTTAACTTGGTAGAGTGATATTCATTGCATCTTTCATATGGTGTCTAGCTTTCACTGCTTCTAATTTGTTGAAATGCCTTCTCCTTAGTTTACACATCATAAGCTGTGAATATGCAATGCTGTGAATATGCAATGTTGTGAATATGCAATGGCACTAATGACAAGAGACCTCTAACATGGTAGTGTGATGTTGTTTGCATCTTGCATATGATTTATTTCTTGTACTGCTTCACATTTGTTTAAACGCCATTTATGATGAGACACTGTTAACTTGGTAGAGCGATATTTGTAGCATCTTTCATATGGTGTCTACCTTCCATTGCATTCCTTCTAATTTGGTGAAATGTCTTCTTCTCAGTTTACACATCATAGTTCTGGTTATCTCTTCCATCCTGTTTTTCATACATATTACATCCTCCTATCATGTGGTTGTCTAACATCAAAGTTCAGTTCGTCTGCATCACGCATCAATTTGTTCTGAAGAACTAAATTGTTATTCGTTTTTCTTGTCGGCTTGACTTAACATGGCACAGAGAAAGAGGAAGAAACACAGAATGGCAGGGAATGAGAAGCGGATGAATCCTGCAGATTCTGCTGGTACTGATGGTGCAATAGAAGGTCAAAGTCCAGCAGAAAATTCTATAAACACGGCATCCCATGCTACACGAGTTGCAAAAAAAGACAAACAGAAACAAATAGCTGCCACCAAACAAGCAGAGGTAGCCCTAGTTCTTGCAACACCTGCCATAGTACTACCAGCTGCACGACGTACTCGTGCGTCAACTGTGCTAGCAGCATGTTCCCAAGCTCCCTTGCCACCTGACACTACTTCCCAAGCACTCTTGACACAAGACGAGTTGGCAATATCAGATGAACCTTGTGAGCTTCAACAGCAAGAAGGTAGTTGCTGGAGTCAAGTTAAAGTTGCATGCTTCTTTATATGTAGTCTCACAGTTTGATGTACACTAACACTTCCTATGTTTGTTGTTGGACTAGCACCTAGGTGCAAGAGGAAACAAACATCAGGGATAATGCTCGATAGGTTAACTAAATCTAGAGGAGGAAGAATGGAGATCCATTTTGAGGCAGGTTTAAAAAGGCCACATGATGCTACAGAGTTAGCCAAGTTAGTATCAGAGGTAGCGGTTGTTGTTAGGTGTCATGTACGTATCCTCTCAACATGGGTTCAGTTCAGGAATGACAAAGACGAAACCCAGTTCAACATCTTCCTCGACCATTTATCTGTAAGTATGGTTATGTATGGAAACTAGTAATATCGTCTTGCTCTGTCCAATACTTTCTAGGTTGCTGATAATGAGACTCCCATAATTTTCAACAGATGAGGTTCAAGTTGGATAGCCAAGATGATGCAACCAGACAAGCTTGCACCCATGTTTTCAAGTCTGCTCTGCGACAGTATCTGTATAACTTAAGGAAAACTCACTTTGAAGGCAAGGCTAACAGTGAACTTGCCCAAACATCTCCAGTGGAAAATATATCTGATGAAGACTAGAGAGGCCTCGTTAAACACTGGTCCAATCTGAAGTATCAGGTACATTATATATATGTCATCAGATCACATGTTGAAGTCCTATTTACGCATGTCCCACACAAATCTATCTTCTTGTAGGTGAACTGTTCAAAGAACAAGGCCAACCATACGAAAGTGAAATTCCAACAGACGACAGGATCTCGTAGCTATATTGCACACTGCGAGGCTCTTGTAATTAGCTATTGTTTCACTCTCTTCGCTATACCATATTATCAGATCTATATTGACTTGTTCCAAATGTAGAGGAAAGCCGGCAAGGACCAAAAAGTACCTGAACCAAATGCTGTGGAAATCTTCAAGGACTGTCACACCAGCAAGAAGAAGGGCATGACTACACCAGTCAAAGTCGCTGTTGTAAGTCCTTAATCCTCATGCCTGTTAACTACTACTTACTCTGACTTGTGCCTTAAACTGCATGGTTTGCAGCCAATGTCTATTACTCTTTTCAATTTTATACACAATTGTCTTAGCGTATCATTGCACCTTACAAGGTTTAAAAGAGAGGAGTGATGTTCCTTTGATCTTGACCCATAATCTAGTTTCGTGCTAGACTTGCCCACACAACGTTACAATTGCCTGTTTGTCTGTTCTCAGTTGTTTTGTGATATGAATGACGTCATACTATGCTTACCGTATTATAAACTTTGTCTCTTTATCCTTAGCCCTCAATACAATGTGAAGAAATAGACAATACATTAGCGATGGTACATGGTCATATGTTTGGAACCTGGTTTTATTATGTACTTTGCAATAAAATACGACTAATATTTTACATGGGTTCACCAGAATAAGTTCTATATATAGACCAAAGCTATTTTGTTTGGTTTTGCTGCCTCCTTAATATCTTCTATTCTGGTACTACTAATGTAAAACCTCAACTTTTCTGCGAGCTATGGAAAAATGGTGGAACCACCACCTTCTGAAGGTGGCGAGGCAACTATAACCTCAATGTCAGCTCTTACTGCAGTGGGTCAGTACCTGTCCACTAACAGTGCCAAAAGTATGTTCCTGTGTAATACTGGGTTGGTTGTTAAGGCAATATCGTCCAAACTACCTCATGATCCAGATATGCAAGCTCAAAGCAATGTTGTATCTGCGCTCCAGACACAACTCCATTCCCTAACAGAGGCCCTTTGTGAAACAAGGAGAAACATTGCTCAATGTCGTCAAGATATGCATGGTTTTGAAACCAGACTATCAGACATTTGCTATGTTGTTCAGGAGCCTAGGGGAAATGAAGGCGAGGGTTATGGTGCTCCATCAAACAATACAGCATGAAAACGTAACAGTTAGGTCAAATGAACTGAGCTTCTGAACTTCTGTGGTGCATTTATCTGCTAGACTGTTAAGTTTTATGCCAACCTTCCTTTTGTTATATAGTTGTAATTTGTTTTGGTGCGATACAAAATTTATTCTTAACGTGCAGCCACCGCCTAAAGAAAACACAAGCCATTTTTGTATAGTGTAGGGTGTTCCCTATATTTGCACTAGTGGCGATCTTTGATGCCGAGTGGATGTAATCTGTGCAATTGCCTTAATAGCCTAGCGTTAGTTTCGGCCTTATTTATTTCCTAGTCTTCTTTTTCCCTGGTTTGCTAGTGGCCGCAACTATCATGGGCCATATACGGGCTGTAGGATCCATGGGTCTCCTACGGGCCGTCGATAAATGGGCCTGTAATTGGTGGGCCTCGGGCCGTCGGATAAATGGGTCTACATGGGCCATAATCGGGCATAATTGGTATCGGCCCAACATGGTAACAGACCGTTAACAGGCCGTAGGACAGCAAAGGCTTAATTCTATCACAGGCATAACGGGTGGTTAATGGGCCAGAATATAGGATGGGCTGGAAACGGTGCAACGGGTTAACAGGCCAGAAACGGGCCGACTCTTGCCATGGGCCGAATGGCCCATTAGGGTAACAGGCCAGTAACGGGCCGACTCTTGCCATGGGCTGAATTTGGCCCATTAGTGGAACATGCCAGTAACGGGCCGACTCTTGCCATGGGCTGAATTTGGCCCATTAGGGGAACAGGCCAGTAACGGGCGGAAGTAATCAAGGGCCGAAAAGGAGCCCAAGAACGTATGGGCCATCAATAGACCGAAAGCTAACACGGGCTGGAAACGGCCCATGTAAATCACGGGCCGTTAACGGGTATAAAGAAAAGTACTGTTCATTATGGGCTAGAGTCACCGTGGGCCTCTAATGGGCCGAAAGATACGAAGGCCTCATATGGGCCGAAAGACGTCGTGGGCCATACATGGGCCGAAAGTGAAATGGGCTGGTATTATATTCGACGGCCCACATGACGTTGTTGAGCCGATTTCCTTTAGGGCCTAACGGGTCGTGAGTTAACGGGTCGTAAAATGGGCTATTTGCGAAGAGACCATTAACAGGCTTTTCATGGGCCAGCCCGTTAACTTTTGACCAAGTCAAACGGGCTGGCTTTGTAAGCTAAATGGGCCACTGTTGGGTCGTGCCACGTGTCGACATATCATAGGCACCTATCTGACCCACTGACGAGCTAACACGTGTTTCATCTGGCCAATAAGAATTTTACACGTGGAAATTTCCCATTGGTCGGGGCTGTTAACGGGTTATCGGATCCAAAACCCGACTCGATAGCTTAACGGTGTTCCGTTCCCTGGATGCCATGTGTCGGTCACCCTTGACGAAAGCACTTCTGTGATGCGCGATTTATCGTCATGGAAGTGGACACTTCCGTGATGATAATTTTGGTAATGTCATGGAACACTTCTACGACAACAGAGGTATGACTATCTTGATTCTGTCATAAATTTGTCATGGATGTACATGCATGACAAAAAATGCGACCTACTGTGACAAACACGTATCATCACGGAAGTGTATTTTTTTGTAGTGATTCCTCAAAGAATTATTACTGGTTATAGGATGGTAATTGATTTTCGCAAATTAAATAAGGCTACTAAACAAGATCATTACCCCTTACCTTTTATCGATCAAATGCTAGAAAGATTATCCAAACATACACATTTTTGCTTTCTAGATGGTTATTCTGGTTTCTCTCAAATACCTGTGTCAGCCAATGATCAATCAAAGACTACTTTTACATGCCCTTTTGGTACTTTTGCTTATAGACGTATGCCTTTTGGTTTATGTAATGCACTTGCTACCTTTCAAAGATGCATGATGGCTATATTCTCTGACTTTTGTGAAAAGATTTGTGAGGTTTTCATGGACGACTTTTCCATCTATGGATCTTCTTTTGATGATTGCTTGAGCAACCTTGATCGAGTTTTGCAGAGATGTGAAGAAACTAATCTTGTCTTGAATTGGGAAAAGTGCCCCTTTATGGTTAATGAAGGTATTGTCTTGGGGCATAAAGTTTCTGAAAGAGGTATTGAAGTTGATAAAGCCAAAGTTGACGCTATTGAAAAGATGCCATGTCCCAAGGACATCAAAGGTATAAGAAGTTTCCTTGGTCATGCCGGTTTTTATAGGAGGTTCATTAAGGACTTCTCAAAAATATCTCGGCCTCTGACTAATTTATTACAAAAAGATATACCATTTGTCTTTGATGATGATTGCGTAGAAGCATTTGAAATACTTAAGAAAGCATTGATCTCTGCACCTATTGTTCAGTCACCTGATTGGAATTTACCCTTTGAAATTATGTGCGATGCTAGTGATTATGCTGTAGGTGCTGTTCTAGGACAAAGAGTTGATAAGAAACTAAATGTTATTCAATATGCTAGTAAAAATCTAGACAATGCTCAAAGAAATTATGCTATTACTGAAAAAGAATTCTTAGCAGTTGTATTTGTTTGTGATAAGTTTAGACCTTATATTGTTGATTCTAAAGTAACTATTCACACTGATCATGCTGCTATTAAATATCTTATGGAAAAGAAAGATGCTAAACCTAGACTTATTAGATGGGTTCTCTTACTACAAGAATTTGATTTGCATATTCTTGATAGAAAAGGAGCTGAGAACCCCGTTGCAGACAACTTGTCTAGGTTAGAAAATGTGCTTGATAACCCACTACCTATTGATGATAGCTTTCCTGATGAGCAATTAAATGTCATAAATGCCTCTCATACTGCTCCATGGTATACTGACTATGCTAATTACATTGTTGCTAAGTTTATACCACCTAGTTTCACATACCAGCAAAAGAAAAAGTTCTTCTATGATTTGAGGCATTACTTTTGGTATGACCCATATCTTTATAAAGAAGGAGTAGATGGTGTTATTAGACGTTGTGTACCTAAGCATGAACAGGAACAGATCCTACGCAAGTGTCACTCCAAAGCTTATGGAGGACACCATGCTGGAGATAGGACTGCACATAAGGTACTGCAATCTGGTTTTTATTGGCCTACTCTCTTCAAGGATGCCCATAAGTTTGTCTTATCTTGTGATGAATGTCAAAGAATTGGTAATATTAGTAGACGTCAAGAAATGCCTATGAATTATTCACTTGTTATTGAACCATTTGATGTTTGGGGCTTTGACTATATGGGACCTGTTCCTTCCTCTAATGGTTATACACATATTTTAGTTGCTGTTGATTACGTTACTAAGTGGGTAGAAGCTATTCCAACTAGTGGTGCTGATCATAACACATCTATTAAAATGCTTAAAGAAGTTATTTTTCCAAGGTTTGGAGTCCCTAGATATTTAATGATTGATGGTGGTTCACATTTTATTCATGTTGCTTTCCGTAAAATGCTTGCTAAATATGATGTTAATCATAGAATTGCATCCCCTTATCACCCTCAGTCTAGTGGTCAAGTAGAATTGAGTAATAGAGAACTCAAGTTAATTTTGCAAAAGACTGTCAATAGGTCCAGAAAGAATTGGTCCAAGAAACTTGATGATGCATTATGGGCCTATAGAACTGCATATAAAAATCCTATGGGTATGTCTCCGTATAAAATGGTCTATGGAAAAGCATGTCACTTACCTCTCGAACTAGAGCACAAGGCTTACTGGGCTATTAAAGAACTAAATTATGATTATAAACTTGCCGGTGAGAAGAGGTTATTTGATATTAGCTCACTTGATGAATGGAGAACCCAAGCCTACGAAAATGCCAAGTTGTTTAAAGAAAAAGTTAAAAGATGGCATGACAAAAGTATACAAAAGTGTGAGTTTAATGTAGGTGATTATGTATTGCTATACAACTCTTGTTTAAGATTTTTTGCAAGAAAACTTCTCTCTAAATGGGAAGGTCCCTATGTTATCGAGGAGGTCTACCGTTCCGGTGCCATAAAAATCAACAACTTCAAAGGCACAAATCCGAAGGTGGTAAATGGTCAAAGAATCAAACATTATATCTCAGGTAATCCCATAAATGTTGAAACCAATGTTATTGAAACCATAACCTCGGAGGAATACATAAGGGACACTTTACGGAACGTTTCAGACTCCGAAAAGGAATAGGTATGTGGTACGGTAAGTAAACCGACTCCAAAACAGTTTTTAAGGCAATATTTCTCCGTTTTGGAATGTTTAGAAAAATAGAAAAATAAGCAGCAGTCCGGAAAGGACACGCGGGCTCCACGAGGGTGGAGGGCGCGCCCCCTACCTCGTGGGCACCTCGTGTGCTCTCCGGACTCCGTTTTCTTACAGGACACGTATTTTGGTCGGTAAAAATTCATTATATAACCTCCCAGGGGTTTTGACTCCCGTATGACGCAAAAATTTCTTGTCTTTGTTTCGAGTTGTTTTTCTGACAGATCTAGATTATCATTACGTCTCCAAGTGCACCCAAGGACAAGTTCTTCGAGAAGGTCATCAACCCTTACCTAGCGGAGGTGCAGCGACACCCTCAAGCCATTGAGATGCGTGATGGGTTGCTGCACATCCGTGATGCTGAGGGACCGAAGGGGACCGGAAGCGTGGAGACGAGGCTCGAAGCAATGGGCAACAAGTTTTCAAGTGTCAGGGGATGGTGGAGCGTGGACTCAACTCCAACTACATGATGATCACAGAGTTCACCAACAAACACAAGTTGGATGCAGACAACATCGGGGAGACCATCTTCAAGCTTCACGAGAAAATTGAGCACCTCCAAGCTCAAATCTATGACCTGCAAAATCAAAACTATGAGTATGAATATAGATTCAAAAGGATGAGTTTGGCTGCAGATTTGAGATCCCGGAGAATCGGTCATCCTTCTATGATGGTGAGCCTATGCCTTGGAAGAAGGACGAGAAGCCTACACCGTCAACAAAATCACCACCGTCTCCTCCAACAAAGAAGAATTGAGTATCTGGTATGGGCACTCCACTTGGCAACTGCCAAGCTTGGGGGAGTGGCCCGGTATCGTATCACCATCACTTCTATTTTTACCATTTTTCTTAGTTCGATCCTTTTGGTAATATTTTGATCTAGTAGAATAAAAGTTCTTAGTATGATCTAGTCGTGAGTTTTGCTTTATTATCCTTCTATGTAATCGAGTCCGTTAGCTATATAATAAAGATTAGTGTTGAGTCAAGGGCTTGCTTATTTTTGCCATGATCCTAAGTGAATAAAAGAAAAGAGAAATAAATAAAAAGAAACAAAGAGATCATGTGACTCTTATGGAGAGTAATGAGCTCACATAGAAAGAGTATGATGAATACAAGTTATTGAGGGTTGACAAACATAGTTTTGGTCATCGTTGCAATTAATAGGGAGTAATAAAGAAAGAGAGGTCTTCACATATAAATATACTATCTTGGACATCTTTTATGATTGTGAGCACTCATTAAAATATGACATGCTAAAGAATTGACATTGGACAAGGAAGACAACATAATGGTTTTTGTTTTCTTACATCTGAGATAAATTATATTGTCTTGGACCCTCCAACATGTTGAGCTTGCCATTCTCCCTCATGCTAGCCAAATTCATTGCACCAAGTAGAGATACTACTTGTGCTTCCAAATACCCTTAAACCAGTTTTGCCATGAGAGTCCACCATACTTACCTATGGATTGAGTAAGATCCATAAAGTAAGTTGTCATCGGTGCAAGCAATAAAAATTGCTCTCTAAATATGTATGATTGATTGGTGTGGAAGAAATAAGCTTTATACGATCGTGTGATATGGAAGTAATAAAAGCGACAGACTGCATAATAAAGGTCCATATCACAAGTGGCAATATAAAGTGACGTTCTTTCGCATTAGGATTTTGTGCATCCAACCATAAAAGCACATGACAACCTCTGCTTCCCTCTGCGAAGGGCCTATCTTTTACTCCCTCCGTCCCAAAATTCTTGTCTTAGATTTGTCTAAATACGGATGTATCAAGTCATGTTTAAGTATTAGATACATCCATATCTAGACAAATCTAAGACAAGAATTTTCGGACGGAGGGAGTACTTTTATATCCTACTGCAAAAGAGTCATGGTGATCTTCACCCTTCCTTTTTACATTTTATCTTTTGGCAAGCACAATATGTTGGAAAGATCCTGGTATATATGGCTAATTGGATGTAAGTTTTCATGAACTATTACTGTTGACATTACCCTTGAGGTAAAACGTTGGGAGGCAAAAACTATAAGCCCCTATCTTTCTCTGTGTCCGATTAAAACTCCATACCCATAAGTATTGTGTGAGTGTCAGCAATTGTGACAAATTATATGATAGTTGAGTATGTGGACTTGCTGAAAAGCTCTTATACATTGACTCTTTCCTATGTTATGATAAATTGCAATTGCTTCAATGACTGAGATTATAGTTTGCTAGTTTTCAATGGAGTTTACGATTCATACTTGATATTGTGATTGAATTATTACTCTAGCATAAGATATCATATGACAAGAATTATATAAGTTACTGTTCTAAGAATGATCATGATGCCCTCATGTCCATATTTTATTTTTCTCGACACCTTCATCTCTAAACATGTGGACATATTTTTCGATTTCGGCTTTTCGCTTGAGGACAAGCGAGGTCTAAGCTTGGGGGAGTTGATACATCCATTTTGCATCATGCTTTTATATCAATATGTATTGCATTATGGGTTGTTATTGCACATTATGTCACAATACTTATACCTATTCTCTCTTATTCTACAAGGTTTAAAAAAAGAGGGAGAATGCCGGCAGCTGGGATTCTGGCTCGAAAAGGAGCAAATAATAGAGACCTATTCTGCACAGCTCCAAAAGTCCTGAAACTTCACGGATGATGTTTCCCAAATATACAAAGAACATTGGGTGCAAGAACTTCACCAGGGGGCCACACCCTACCCATGAGGGTGGGGGCGCGCCCCCTACCTCGTGGGCCCCCTGGTGGCCCTCCGGTGACCATCTTCTGCTATATGGACTCTTTCAATGGGAAAAAATCATAAGCCATCTTCTCGGACGAAACTCCACCGCCACGAGGCGGAACCTTGGCGGAGCCAATCTATGGTTCTGGCGGGGCTGTTCTGCCAGGGAAACTTCCCTCCCGGAGGGGGAAATCATCGCCATCGTCATCACCAACGCACCATCTCATCTCAAAACCCTAGTTCATCTCTTGTATCCAATTCTTGTCTCCAAGTCCGGGATTGGTGCTAGTAGGTTGCTAGTAGTGTTAATTACTCCTTGTAGTTGATGCTAGTTGGTTTAATTGGTGGAAGATCATATGTTCAGATCCTATATGCATATTAATACCCCTCTGATTATGAACATGTTTATGCTTTGTGAGTAGTTACTTTTGTTCCTGAGGATATGGGAGAAGTCTTGCTATTAGTAGTCATGTGAATTTGGTATTCGTGTGATATTTTGATGAGATGTATGTTGTCTCTCCTCTAGTGGTGTTAGGTGAACATCGACTACATGACACTTCACCATTGTTTGGGCCTAGAGGAAGGCATTGGGAAGTAATAAGTAGATGATGGGTTGTTAGACTGACAAAAGCTTAAGCCCTAGTTTATGCGTTGCTTCGTAAGGGGCTGATTTGGATCCATATGTTTCATGCTATGGTTAGGTTTACCTTAATACTTTTGTTGTATTTGCGGATGCTTGCAATAGAGGTTAATGATAAGTGGGATGTTTGTCCAAGTAAGGGCAGCACCCAAGCACCGGTTCACCCACATACCAAATTATCAAAGTACCGAACGCAAATCATATGAGCGTGATGAAAACTAGCTTGACGATATTCCCATGTGTCCTCGGGAGCGCTTTACATCTTATAAGAGTTTGTCCAGGCTTGTCCTTTGCTACAAAAGGATTGGGCCACCTTGCTGCACTTTATTTACTTTTGTTACTTGTTGCTCGTTACAAATTATCCTATCA
Source organism: Triticum aestivum (assembly GCF_018294505.1). Classification (NCBI taxonomy): domain Eukaryota; kingdom Viridiplantae; phylum Streptophyta; class Magnoliopsida; order Poales; family Poaceae; genus Triticum; species Triticum aestivum. The sequence goes on along the minus strand of NC_057800.1, from coordinate 685,153,385 downwards.
CAAAAACTATCTGTTACCACTTATTTCAGTACTTGTAGAGAATACATTGATGGAAACCGCTTATCATTTCCTTCTGCTCCTCATTGGGTTCGACGCTCTTACTTATCGAAAGGACTACGATAGATCCCCTATACTTGTGGGTCATCAGATGCCATATGTGTAAAGTGCATTAACATTGGCTAGCCTATTAACTCTACTAGAAGTGGGAGACTGTTGGGAATATGCCCTAGAAGCAATAATAAAATATTATTTATTTTCACATGGTAATTAATGTTTATATTTGTATGTTATAACCATAATGGTCCTTGAATATGAGATCCAGAGAAAAAACCCATTCGCATGTGTGGAAATATAAACACTAAGAAGTCCCTATTCTTGCCTCTAAGACTAGCTCATGCATTGCATGATGATATTCTTTTCCATCATAGGGCATTGTTAAAGTAATAAGGATGCTGATAACAAAGAGATCACATTGTTGGTGAAACAATGGTGCTGGACAATCCCAACTAAATGATATACTACGAGATCACATTCTCGCAATGTTATAAGTATATGAGACCCCAAAGTACAATGTTTTACTCACTTCCTTACACCATGAGAGTATCAAGTACCTTTATGCTAGACAATGTACTTTGGGGTTAGTCAAATGTTACCTGTAATAGGGTGATTATAACAAAAACTTTCGGGTACATCAGAAAAGTATATCTAGCGACTTTATAGTTCTTTGGGACCTCTTGGTATTATGGTATCCATCGTTGTCTAGCTAGATACAACATGATGCAGGGATACCCGAATATGAAAATGAGAAAACGGACCAAAACCGGTAACGAGGATAACTTGGTAATGTGATCAATTTGTTGCTTTAGAAGGATATCTATAAAAGTATTTTGAAGCAAAGGGAATTGTGTACACAAACAAAAGGTTCGCTCAATAATTATTCATGTATGTGTAGGAGTCAATATGGATGCTAGATCCTAATATTGATTATTGACCAAAAGATGCCCTGGGTCAATTCTGCACATTACCAAACCTGCAAGGTCACAGGCTTAAGGATCATCATTTTTTAAGTACTAAAAGTTGTTAGGAGTATGAGAGGAAATGCACTGAAAAAGTTCCGAAGAAGTCGAAAGAATTTTGAAGAGGAACCATAAAAGTTTGGAGAAAACCAGAAAAGTTCAATAAAACTTGGAAAGTACCAGAGTGTCCTCGAAGCCACCGAAAGCTCTAGGAAGGTTCTAGAAATCAAGAAATATTCTAGGAGGTGCTAGGGGGTTGCTCCCTTGGATGGGCCAAGTGGGGCAGCCACTTGGGCCAAAAGCCCATGTAGGGGCCAGCGCCCCCTTTGCCTGGAGGGGCAGCTAGGGTTGGGGGGCGCCACACCCCTTGGTGGTGGAGCCCCTCCTTCAAGCTAACTCTTAACCCTGCACCTATGCAAAGAGAGGAGGGGCACCCCTCCACCCAAATATAATTCTGCGCTTCAAGGTTGCCCCCCCATCTCTCTCTCGCACGTGCGAGAAATAATTTCTCCCGCCATAAGGCTACTCCACCACCGCCTCTAGTTCTCCGATAGGTCTTTGTTTTGGAAGGCGAAGCTCTGCTGGATCTGTGATCTCACATGCATCGATACTGGCAGAGGTATCGTTCCTTCGATCCTCCATGTGGAGAAACAATTCTCGTGGTTGGGAGGTTTAACCCTAGCCATAGGAATCTGCATCAACATCTTCACCAATCTCTAATCCGCACTGCATAGCTGGTAAATATCAGATCTAAAGCTATCTGCATTTTCATAGTGATCTCGAGTTTATTTAGGACGGATTTTTAATTTTCTACTATGTTTCCCAAGAGTGGCTATATTAGCCTATGTGTCGTCGCCTCGGGCCTGGGCATGAGGGGATATGGTCCCCCTATATGCTTGGAGCGACCATCGGGGTTGGCGAGAGCATGATGCTTCAATGAGTCATGTCCTTCCGCGGTGACGTGGTCATCCTCTATACACCTTTTTTTTGTTTGAGTGTGTGCTGCAACTTTGTCTTCTGCTTAGTTTTCACATGGTTGACGCAGTGTTCATCAGGAGCTCAACTTGTGTGATCGGCGATCTCGACACCCTCTCCATTGACATCTTGATTGCCAATTGCTCAGGGTTTTTGGGGTAAACCACTCAGAGTGTCGGGGGTTTAACACCCTTAAAACTAGGGTGAGAGGGCAATGACCCTTTTCGGTGGCACACAAATGAACCCTTTTTTGCAGGTGAATAATTGATTTATTCCTCTATAATAGTGTTATAGCCTGCTAATACAAAACTAGATACATTGTTTGGAACACGGCGCAACCAACAGGCAGTGCTACCTCCAGAACGACCAATATTAGCTAAACAATGAGCAGCACTATTTTGATGACGATCTAATTCCTGCGGAATAAACCCTCACAATTCGAGAAGCCTCTTAATTTCAGCATGAGATGTCCATGATCAGATTTGTTGAAACGACTAGTCCATTAATGCAGCGACCAATACAGATCAGTCAGATTGAAATACAACTGGAAGATTTGACCTCTGTAATGTAACGCCCGGATAATCAAGCTACAGTAATCCCCTACTAATGATGCCTAGTCATCACTGTTACTATTGCTAATCTCACTTTGATTCAAAACCAATTCAAATTCAATTTTAAAATAAAGTCAAATAAATTATTTTTTCCAAACAGTAAAACAAAAATGTTCGCTGGGTTGCAAATATTCACTAACTAAATGTCATGAGTGATTCAACATCATTTGAGATAGCTACTTTCCCCTGGGAATTAAAGCAGTTCCAAATCAGCATTTTTAAATGCTTTTCCATTTGTGAAAAATCCAAATCAATTCAAACTCCTCCCAAACTTTTTGTGGCAGGTGCCAAATATTGTAATGTGTTTATTTGGCCAAGTCTAACTTTTTACAGAACCCCTTTTGGCAGCTCAATTATTGCAAAACATTTTCTGTAAAAAGAAAAGAGCATTAGAAATAAAAGAAAAAGAAAAAGGGGAAACGAGAGAGAGGCCCCCTGCCCCCATGGGCCTCGGTCCACCCGACTAGGCCCAGCCCATCTTCTCCATCGGTCATCTTCTTCTGTTCACCACCGCGCCCGAACAGGAGCTTGCTCCCGTCGAACCGCCTCACCGGCGCCGTCCTGGAGCGGATAAGGCCCCGATGCCTCGGGTTTCCCCGTCTCCCCTCCCCACTTGCCTCCTCGCCCTCAGATCCCCCTCTCCACCTCGCTCATTCTCCCCTCACTCCCTCTCTAATTTCCCCTCGCCCGAGCGCTGCCATGGCACCGCCGCCGTAACGCACGCGGCCCCCGCCACCGCCTCGCCTCGCCTCCGCGCCAAGAAGGACCGCCTCGACCTCCTCTTCCTCCCCGATGAATCACCCGAGCAGGAGCGCCTCTGCATCGTCCCCTACGTTGCCGCCTCTCCAATAGCTTCGGCCTCCGCTGCGCTCCTAAACTCCCGCCGGCCACCGTGTGCCTCTACGTGAGCCTCCTCGCTCCTCTCCTTCTCCCCCTCCTTCCCGCCTCAAATCCCCGCCATAGGTCGCCGTAAGCCGCCGTCCGCTACCTCCGGTGGCCGTGCCCGAAGCTCGCTATGTGCACGCTCGCCTTTCCCCTATCATGCTCCGGCCGCGTCCAACTGCGTCGCCCCAGCCGCGCGCGCCATCCCTGCTCGCGGCCATCCCGCTCCCTGCTGAACGCCCTCGTGGAGACCGCGCCACGCCACTGCACTCTGCCTGCCGGCTGCTGCTGCCGCCACTGCGCGTCACCGCGTTTGGCCCCGACCAGCCTCGTTGGCTCCGCTGCTGCCGCCGCTCGTCGGCGCCCCCAACCCCGCCTCTTCTCGCACGCCCGCTTGCCCGCGTAATCCCGCCGCCGCTGTGTCCGCCATCGCCTGCAGCTGCCCCGGCGCGCCCGACGCCCGCTGAACCGCGCCCGGCCATGGCCTGCGTCGCCCGCGGCTGCTGCCCTCCCGCACGACGCTCGCCGCTCGTCGCCGTTCCAGCCCTATCGAAGCCAGCCGCTGCCTTCTTGAACGGTGACGCCGTCGTCCACCTGCCGGCCACCCGGCGGCCTCCCGTTCGCCCTCCAGACGCGCGCGAGCGCCGGCCACCCTTGGTACCAAGCGGCACACCCAGCCGCCTCCTACAGCACCGTCGCCGGTGTGCTCTGCCTCGCCGTGGATAGTCGCTGACGTGGCATCATTAGCCACGTGATTAACCCCCTGCTAACCCCCACTGACAGCTGGCCCCAGGCCGCTAATTAAATCTGTTAGTTTTAAATAAAAACTGTTCTTAGGCCCAGAGTCACTGACATGCGGGTCTGATGTCTACTACACAACCTTCTTCTTGTAGACGTTGTTGGGCCTCCAAGTGCAGAGGTTTGTAGGACAGTAGCAAATTTCCCTCAAGTGGATAACCTAAGGTTTATCAAGCCGTAGGAGGCGTAGGATGAAGATTGTAACGCCCCGAGAGCATTGCGCCAGGTGTCTTCCAGTTATTCATTATTGTTGCCTTGTCATTTGTTTGCATGTCATGCATTTCATATCATGTCATCATGTGCATCGCATTTGCATACGTGTTCGTCTCATGCATCCGAGCAATTTCCCCGTTGTCCGTTTTGCGATCTGACAATCCAATGTTCTGCGGCGCCCCCTTTTGCCTCTTTTCGTGAGCGGGTGTTAAACATTCTCGGATTGGACCGAGATTTGCCAAGTGGCCTTGGTTCACCACCGGTAGACCGCCCGTCAAGTTTCGTGCCATTTGGAGTCCGTTTGATACTCCAACGATTAACCGGGGAACCGTAAAGGCCTCGTGTGTGTTGCAGCCCAACACCCCTCCAAAGTGGCCCAATAACCCATCCAAACCCCGTCCTTCCTCTCGGTCGTTCGATCATGATCGCGTGGCCGAAAACCGCACCTCATTTGGACTCTCCTAGCTCCCTCTACCTATATATATGTCCTCTCCCCCGAAAAATTCGCGGTTGAACCCTAACCTCCTCCAGCTCCGCGCGTGCGGATGCGTCCGTGCCGGACATGTCCGCCGCGCCCGTCCACCTCACTCCGACCAATCGGGTCGTGCCACATCAGCCTCACCGCGGCCCGCGTCCAACCGCGCGTCGCCACCTATCCCGCCGTCCTCCCGCCGCCGCACCGGCCCGCCACGGCCCATCGCGAGCCCGCCCGGCCCGGATGTTCCCCGCCGCCTCCCGCGGGCTCCAGCGCCTCGCGGAGCCATGCGCCGCCCATCGCCGCCTGCCTCCGCGCCCCGCACTGCCAACCTCGCCGGAGCTCCTGCTCGCGCCACCGGAGTCGAGCCGCCTGCAGAAGCTTCGCCGGAGCGCGCCCCTCGGTCCGGCCGGATCTGTCCCGCGTCGTCCCCGACCTCCTCGGCGCCGGATCTGGAGGTGGACCAGATCCACCAGGCCACCGAGCCAAACGTCGCGCCCACGTCCTGGATCTCCTCGTCCCGCACGTCTCCGTCCCGAGTTGACTTTTCCGGATGTTGATTTTCTCTAAGTCCCCAGATCTGTGATGTTTTCAGGCCATGTTCATCGCATCATAACTTCATCATCGTAGCTCTATTTCATGTGCATGATATATCAAAATGTTCATCATGATGTGCTCTTCATTTTGCTCCATTGTGCCATGCTTGTTTGAGTCCGTCTTGATGCCCAAATGTTTGATGCAAGAGTGCTATAAAATGTTAGGTGCTGGTTCTTATCAGTTTATGAGCATTTGTCATTTTTGCCATGATTATTGTGTGCTGCATATGGTCATGAGCTCTACATGTGTTTTGGGCTATGCCATGCCATATTTACCGGGGTGTATGCCATGTATTTTTGTGATCAATGTGGTGACTAGCACAAGCATGCAAAGTAGCTCTCGTGATATTGCTGATTTCAGAGACTTAGAATTTCACCAAGTCATTTTCCCTGCTGTTATTTTTATGCCATGTATTCATGTTGTTTCAGAGAGATCCATGCTTCTTTTGAGTATGTTCAGCAAGGATGATTTGGACATATAGCCATGCTCTATCCATATATGCCCTTGTTTGCAATTATGGAGTGCCCTAGCATGACTCAATCTTGCTCTACTTTTGCTATAAAATGTTCGTGGCAGATTGTTTACGTGTTAATCAATTTTGCCAAGGTCGTTGTAGTTGATCCATGCATGCTATGAGATTTTTCTTGCCATGGTTAGCTTCTTGATCATGTCTTCTTGCTATTGCTAAGCTTATCTTGTCATGCAATGCATTGTGTTGAGTGAATCGAGCTCGCAAACATGCCTTCATAATTCTGTTTATGCCATGTCCAGTTTTCTGCCAATTCTGAATCTGTTACGAAACTTGCTATGTTTACATGGGTGCCATCATATTTTCTGTGCCCTTTTGGCTTATGGTCAGTAAGGGACTTTTGTTATATGCTTTGAGTAGATTCATGCCATGCCTTGTTTTGCCATGATATGTTCCTATAGCATGTTTTTATCTTGCTCTAAACATTGCTTCCTGATGTTAATTCCTGACATGTTATTTTCACTACGTCTGTGATGATGTTATCTTTTGCTCTTTTGCCATGCTTGTTTGAACCTGCTCTTGTTTGATTTAGTCATAGCTCAGCGTTCATCTTTTGTCAAGCATTTTGAGTAGATCACTTTCATGTGCTTTGTTGCTATGTTGGGGTGCAGTAGCTTAGTTTCTTGTTGCATTCTAGATGGCATCATGCTGTTTATCGCAGAATTGTGCCATTCTTGTTTTGCTTGCCATTTGCAAACCGTGCATCCGTTTCCGGCGATCTTTATATCTATTTCGACCGAAATCAACTCATATTTACTATGGAACTCTTGGTTTTCCAAGTTGAGGCCTGGTTCAATCTTTTCCTTCCGGAGCTCGCATATGCATTGCATATCACATCCCGCATATCATGCCATGTTTTGCAGTGTTATGATCCTTGATTTGCATTCCTGTCGGGGGACTAATCCACGAGCACCTACGGGACCGGCGGACCGAGTCCCTTTCGGTTCGGCGGGGGCGAGGGTCGCACGAAGAGCGGATCGAGGCGAAGCACACGAGCAGTTTACCCAGGTTCAGGCCACACGGATGCGTAAAACCCTACTCCTGCTTTGTGGTTTGTACTGAGTTCTTGCTCGGGAGCGCGGAGTGCTACAGTACACCCCAGCAGCTAACGAGACCGAGCGTGAGTGTTCCCTTTTTCCCTTCTCCCCCTCTCTAGGTTGTGCATGGGCCTCCTTTTATATGCTCAAGGGGTCACCGACAGGTGGCAACGTAGACAAGGGTAAAAATGGAAAGGTGTTGCAGTTGGTACAGCTACCTGCTACAGTGTATCATACCTAACCCTGACGGCAGGGGACCAGGGCATTAAATGCCCATCTGCATCGCCTAAATAGTGCAAAAAGGGACCGTCAGGGATGCCACCGCTCGCCACGATGGCAATCTTGTCAGTGCCGCTTGCCACCGCGCACCGCTGGCTGCACAGCCTCCCACCACATACGCCTGGAAGGGCCCTAGAGCGACACGTTGGTGGATGTGCTGGAGTGCGGGCACAGAGTGGTGGCTTGCCACGGCAAGCGCCTTGCCGCGGTCGTTGTCTTGTCGCGTCTGGGAGCTTGTCGCTCACCAGGCCTTGCCGGGACGCGTGGCGCGTCGCGGCAAGTTCCTTGAGATGCCTTGGTTGGCCTTCCCGGCAAGCTCCTCTTGCCGGGGTCTTGTCTCCTTGGCTTGGATACTTTGTCCTTGAATGGCTCCAAAGGAACCACGGAGGATCTTGGCGGTCACCCGGCAAGCCTTGCCGCAGGATGCTGCGACTGCCCGTGCACAAGTTCGGGATACTAGGGTACCCCTACTCTAGTACACCGACAGGAGCCCCCGGGCCTGGGCCATACACGGTGCCGAGCGCTGTTGGGCCAGGCCCAAAACAGGGCACGGGCACGCGCGGCCTGGGTTACGCCATATCTCTCCCCGTATCCACCGCGCCCTCCCCGAACGGCACACATTGAATGCGGCGTCGTGGGAGAGATAGTGGGTGGTTTCTTTATTCGGAAAGGCGGAACGTCCGCCCCTTCCCTCTTTATAAGCATGGGAAACAGGGGTAGTTCGCCCATTCGCCGGTTGCTACTCCAATCTCGGAAACCTCCGCCGCTCCCTCGTCTTCCCAAAGCTGAAAGAGAGCAGCGCCCCGCCCCCCATCGCCACCAGCACCACCAATGCTGTCGACCTACTCCACCACTTCTACCATGGCTCCGAGAGCCGACAAAGGGAAGGTTGTGAAGTCGACCGAGGTGCAGCGGCTTGCGGCGCTGCGAAAGGAGCGGGCAATCTTCCCCCCCAAGCTCGCCGCGAGGGAGCTAAGGGAGAATTACTACCTCTTCTGGTCGACGAAGACGCGAGCACATCCACGCACGAAGGTACTTCCAGCCGCCGCTTGGAAAATGGCCCCAAACTGATATCCTTTCTTTGCCTTGTTCTTCTACTGCGGGCTCTGCCCGCCTTTCTCTGAGTTTTTCTGCGATATTATGAACACCTATGGGTTCCGCCTCCTTGACTTCACCCCCAATGTTGTTCTGACCATGGCAGTTTTCGCACATCTCTGCGAAAACTTTGTCGAAGTCTATCCCAATGTAGCCCTTTTTGCCACTTCTTTATGCCCCGAGTGGAGAGAGGAGAGCCTTTATCCGGCGGAATCGCCTGGATCTCGAGGTCCGGCAAGAAGGACACTTATCTGGAGGGAGAGTTCCGCGGCAAGTGGGAGGAATGGAGAGCAGACTGGTGCTGGATTGTCGAGGAGAACCCGCAGCCGTTTACCGCCCGGCGCCAAGCCCCAGTAGCACGCGGCAGCGATTGGAGTGACGTGGCCCTGGAAGACGATAGGCTGAAGATTGCCGTCACCCGGATCCAACGCCCCAGGCTTGCCGGGCTCACTGTAGGCGCTGTTGGCGCAGATTTTCTTCGCTGCCGCATCGCCCCCCTGCAGGAATGGAGGAGACCCGCCTGGGAATTCAAGAATGCGGCGGATATCATGAGGCTGCGTCCGGGCCTCAACTTCAACTTCACTGTTCTGGAGCTTAACGCGATGCTCCAGGAGCTGTTCAAGTACGACCCTCAACATCCCGAAGTGTTCAGGTTGCCGAAGGGTGTCGTTCCGCTGTGCAACAACTCCGCGCTCGACCGCATCCGTGCAATGATGCCCCTGTGCGATTCGCATGGAATTGTCCCAACTTGGCAAGAGCCTGCAGACGACGTCGTGCAGGAGTTCTTTGACGGCTTGGTAGAAGTGCCGGTCCGCTCCGACGAAAAGAATGGCCTCACCCGTGACACCACCGATGCGGAGATGACACGCATCACCACTAGGCTGGAAGAGGCGGCGGCAGCCGCAGCCGCGGGCGAATTTGGATTCACCGTGGAGGAGGCAGAGGCAGCAGAGGCGGCAAGCCATGCCGAGCGAGAGGAGCTCGTCGGCGAGAAAGAGCTTGCCGGGCATGACGTCGAGTCGAGCGAGCCCGCCGAGGATACGAGCGGCTCGCTGGAGATCAACTCCTCTTCCTCCTCATCTTGAGGCAGCTCGCCGCAAGCAGAGCCTCTATCCCCACCAAGAAGGCGTCTCCACAAGGCCGGGGATGTAGCGGGGCGGTGGGTGAGTCAACAGTCGCCGCGCCGTGTGACACGCTCCACCGCGGCAAGCACTGTTGCCGCGGGAGCACCTCACGTTGCTGCGGCAACTGGAGCGGGGTCCACCCGGACCATCGATTCTGCTCCTGCCGCTTCTCACGCCGCGGCGATAGCCGGAGCGGGGTCGTCTCAGACCACCGCCACTGTTCCCGCCAAGCGGCCAAGGGAAACTACTCCTCCGCCTCCTCGCGCCGGACGTGAGCCGGACTTCGACTTCTCCGCGTTTAGCTCCGGCGAGGAAGAAGAAGAGTAAGATTCTCTTGTTGTACTTGTAGTTCTTCAATTCTTGTTGTTTTGTCTTGTATCTCATTTGCTTTACTCTGAACTTATTCCTTTTTAGGACTTTGGCCCAGAGAGCAGCGAAGAGAGCCAAGGTCCTGGTGATTGTCATCGAGGACGAACCCACCGCGACAGCAGGGGGTGCGTCCGAGACAACCTTGCCAGACCCGACAACTGTTCTCCAGGGCAGCCCCCAGTGTAAGTATATGGTTCGCTTTCCGCTGTTAGGCGCGCATGGATACTCTTTCTTTGCTGACATCTGACTGTTGGTTTGTGTAGGAGCAGAGCAGCCTCACCAGGAGTGCCAGGAGGCCGCCCCCAAAATGCCAAGGAAGAGTCCTCCGGCAAGGGAGTGTTCTCCGGTAAGGGACAGCACCGGCGTCCCCCGGCGGTGGAGACTACGACTGCCGAACCCAGTACAGATAATCTTCTCTTCAAAGCTTCCCTTGGGTTCTTCTTCTTTTTGGGTATTTGCTTGACTTTTCTCACTTTTCCGACCATCAGACCCATCTGCTGCGGAGCCGATGGAGACCGAGGTTGCTGCCGACGATGCCGCTGCCACTGAAGAAGCAGCCGGCGCTGATGACCCCGCCGGCGACGAGGCCGCCAAAGCTGCCGCCACAGCAGCTGGCGAGGGGTCTGGCGATCGCACTGACGGCCCTGAGGCCGCAGGAGCGCCAGGCGCTTCGTGGACCGCCGACCCGTCCGCCGCTGCCGCAGCGCCAAGCTCCGAAGAGCCCTAGCCAGGCGTCTACTTGAAGGCCAGCGATGGCGTCTTCATTAACCTCCCCTGGGCGTCAAGCTCCAGGGCGCCGGTCGAGGGAGAGAGCTTTGATGGAGAGGTGCTCGCCTCCGCTGGGCTGACGCTAGTTGATGCGCCGAGCAGCAGCAGCGGCGAGCCTGAGGAGGAGCGGCTGCTGCGGAAGCTGTTGTCGCTCTACCGCGCGCGGCAAGCCAAGCTGGAATCCCGCGAGGCGCTTGTCGCGAAGGCGGGAGAGGACATCGAGAAGCGCGTGAAGGAGCTCCGGGGTCTCAACCAGGAAGCTCTCCGGTCCCTGGCAGAGGAGCGGGAGCAACTCGCCGAAGAGCAGAAGGCTTTCTTCCTCGAGAAGGCCGAAGTTGAAGAGCAACAGCGGCTTGCCACTGAGAAGCTGTCTGCGCAGGAGGGCGAGCTGGTGCAGCGGAAAGTTAACCTCGACAGCCACGAGGAGGAGCTTGCCGCGCGTGAGCAAAAACTCGGCGGAGCCCTTAAGCAAGCAGAGGATGCTGCCACAGTTGCCGAGGCCGCCAAGAAGGAGCTGGAGACGAAGGTGGCGCAGCTGGAGGCCGATCTCAAGGCGAGTGGTGAAGAGCTTGCCGTGCTCAAGCGTGAGCGGGAGAAGGACGCCCACAGCAACTCAGAGCTGCAAGTTTGTCTCGCCGAGAAGGGAAAAGAGCTTAGTGCCGCCAAGGACAACGCAGATCTTGAGTTGAAGCTGTCCACTTTGACCAAGACGCTGGACGGTGCCAGGGAGCAGGAGGTGGCCTTGAAGGAGGAGATCAAGGCTGACAAGGCGCTGCTGGCGAGTGCTGCCGCCGCCCAGAATGCTTTTAGGGAGAATGTGGAGCACTGGACGGAGGGTCTCGTGAATGCTGCCGCAGATATCGTTAGGGAGCTGGCGCAACTGGGGGTGGAGGATCTCGGATATCCCTCTGATGAGAACCTCCAACCCAGCGCCAAGCTCACCTTCTTCTTCAAAGGTGTGGCGACGGCCCTCCAGCGGCTCCGGGAGAAGATCCCAAAGCAGTTGGCCGAAGAGTCGCGCAAGATCTGCGCGGGAGCTCTTCAAAAGGTGTTGGTGAAGGTGGCCTTCCGCAACCCGGGCCTCAACCTCACCAACGTCCTCAAGACCCTGCCGCCGGATGTTGATCTGGAGGCGCTCAAGACCCTTGTCGCACCCATTGTGGATAAGGTGAGCGGGATCAAGAGGATTGAGGGCGATCGCGTAGACTAGGCTTCCCGTTTTCCTCTTTTCTTGTTGCTGCTGGTCATGTTATGAGAACAATCTGTTAGAGCCGCGACAAGCTACCTTGTAATATAACTCTATTCCGGGTAATGATTGCAGTGTTATTCCCTTTACTTGATTCCTCCCTTTGTATGTTTTTGCCCTACGCTTTTAGGGAACTTGCCGGTGCAGGCACCTTAGCCGCGAGCGTTGAGTGCGGGACATCAGCAGCCTGCTGGCGGTGCCGCTACCGACAAGAAACCTTGTCGCAAATAGTCATAGCTCACTTAAGTTGTTGAGCGGACTCAAAACAAAGTAAGGGCGCAACTAGCTACGAGTTGGTTCCTCCGCGCACAGGTTTTCCATACAAAGTGCGGTCGTTCAAGGGAGATAACTTAAAAATTTTAAAAATCTGATTGCTCAAACTTGGGAAACTTAGCTTTTCTGTTGTTTGCTTCCCGGTAAGGCGAAACTTTCTTGAACGACGCCTGGTCCATACC